>NW_015658727.1:715030-721113 GCF_001515625.1 Sinocyclocheilus rhinocerous | reverse complement strand
TACCATGGGTGCAGCAGGCGCAATGATATTACGCAGTGCCTGAAAATAGGCTAACTTCCATCAACATGACCAACTACACAAACTTAGTGCCGGTCATGTTGGAAGTTACCTAGCTGGGGACTATTTTCAGGCGCTGCATAATATCATACCTAACCTAATAACCCTAATACCTAACCCCCAAACAATGTATTTTTGGCCATTGCTACAAATATACCCGTGTGACTTATGACTGGTTTTGTGGTCCAGGGTCACAAATATGTCAAACCAAATCAACTAAGTTTGTTATATATGGATGGAATGCTGATTTTTAATTTCATATTAAAGTTTGAAGAAGCATTTCCTAACGGGAAGGGTCTGTGTCTTTTTCAGTGCGAAGAACTGGCTCAGTGATTTGGTTCATATTACATGCTACAGAATATGTGCCAGAGCCCTGTCTGCTACCATCCGCTATCATAATAAGTGAGTCAGTGCTTCTTTTTTTATCCCAGTCTTTCCAGGCATACATCAAATGTCATTAATTGTGGGGGGGAAAAAAAATTATATATATATATAAATTTTTTTTGTATATATATGTATATATATATTATATATCTGTTTTGGCATTTTGCATATCCTTTGCAGCACTTTACCAATTGTTTTGGGTGCTTGAAGGTAAAACATGCCTAAAAGTTATGTGGGTCTTTGTAAACCACGAATTCCAAACTGTATTTTGCCAACCAAATGAATAAAACAAGCTAAAGAATGACTGAAGTAGATACAAGCAATTCAGTGACAAGATGAAGAAGTAAGATGTGCTAGAAATTATGATGGCTTGCAATGTATTTGCTAAAACTGAGATGGGGACGGGGCCATTATTATGTCTCATTGTCATTCTCGGCCCATGCACACACCTCTTTCTTTTGAACACTCGCTAATATAGTCAAATGACCGCTGTTTCTTATATTTGTCTCATGGGATGCATAACAGAGAGAATCGGCCAAAAAAAGGAGGTATCTGTGTTGCCAACCACACCTCCCCGATTGACATTGTCATTCTGGCGAATGATGGATGTTATGCTATGGTGAGTCTCGCTGACTATATCAGCTGTGTGACATTGTGTGTCTGTAGAAGGTCTCAGGTGTCTTTAACTCAATTTCATTCTCCTCAGGTAGGTCAAGTTCATGGAGGCCTCATGGGGGTCATCCAGAGGTCAATGGTGAGGTCCTGTCCCCATGTGTGGTTTGAGAGATCTGAGATGAAAGATCGCCATGCGGCTGCCAAAAGGTGACAAAGTGTGTGTTGATCAGTCTTGTGGAGTATAACATGTCCTTGCTTAGGACATAAAGCCTCAATTTAGCTTTTTCCACAGGTTGAAAGACCATATTGCTGATAAAACTAAGCTGCCAATCCTGATCTTCCCAGAGGGTAAAAGTTATATTCATGTGATTGTGTCCTTATGCAAGTCTCTAGTAATGCGATAATTATGCAGTATCAATCTACTGTAAAATAAAGTATAAATATGGAAGCTTGTTTCTGCCGTAGAATAAAAAAAATCTTTTTTTCTCACAATATAAACTCAGAAAATGCAAGATATAAACTTGCAGTTATGAGAAAAAAATATTACCTTTTTGATTCTTTATTCCATGGCAGAAAAAAAAACTGAACAAAAAAAAATGCAGAATTGTGAGATGAAAAAAAAAAACCAGGATTGTGAGATGTAAACTCAGAATTCCATGAAAAATTTCAGAATTGCAAGATTTAAACTCATAATTGCAAGTTTATAACTTGCGATTCTGAGGAAAAAAGTCAGAATTGTGAGCTGTAAACTTCCGTAAAATGCTGTAAAATTCAGAGAAAATTTAAAAAAAATTAATTCTGTGGTGGAAACAAGCTTTCATATATAAGTATAAATCATAATAGACATATTTAATTTATATAAATATTACACATATTTATTTGAATAAATCTCTGTCATTTGTTATCCTATTCTTTATGGTCTGTCTTTGTGTTTATTGTAGGAACTTGCATTAATAATACGTCAGTCATGATGTTCAAGAAGGGAAGCTTTGAAATCGGTGGAACTATATACCCAGTAGCAATCAAGGTATCGAGTACCAACAACCCAGTGTTTTCCTACAGCAGTATTACGGTTACCCTCTGAAATGGAAACACCTCATTTACTTCTCTCTTGCAGTATGACCCTCAGTTTGGAGATGCCTTCTGGAACAGTGCCAAGTACAACATGGTGAGCTACATCCTCAGAATGATGACAAGCTGGGCCATTGTGTGTAACGTGTGGTACCTCCTACCTATGACTCGACAGGTAAGCAGGAATTTCCATCTATTTATCCATTCTCTAAAACTGCTTGTCCTGTTTAAGGTCACAGGGAAGCTGGAGCTTAAGCAGAAACATGAATTAGGGTAATTTTTGATATTCGAGGAAAACAGTAAAAAATATATATGTGTGTGTTTTATACATGGGAACCCCTTCAATTCTGTTAAAAAGCATCCCAGAATTAGGCCTGGCGCAATAATCAATATATCGACTTATCGCGCAAATTTATGTACATGACCTCAATCATTTTCCCCACTTCCATTTGTGTTACTACTTAGTTTTACTGACTTTGTTGAGAAATTTAGGTGTTTCTAAACTTTTGACTGGTAGAGCCTTCCCGTCTTTTTATTGTATCTGTATATCTGAATATGTGTTTTGTAGGATGGAGAGGATGCTGTTCACTTTGCTAACAGAGTGAAATCAGCCATAGCACAGCAGGGAGGTCTGGTGGATTTGTCCTGGTAAGTATGCAGACAATCCTACACAACATATTACAACCAAATGTTAGTATAAAAAAAATGTTTTTTTTTTTTTTACATTTACCATAAATATTCAAAACATATATATTTTTTATGACTTCAGTATTTTTTATGATAATTATGATAATTATTTGTTATTTTCTACTCTGAAAAAACCCCCAATTATGATTAAATATGTACTGTAAACATGCATTAAATAATTAAATGTCTGTAGAATGCCTATAGAATGTATATTTATAGTGCATGACAAAAATGATGGCCAATATAATCTTGGCATGACCAAATATTGGCCTTGCTAATATGAGTCTTTCACAAATTTTTAATATTCACAAAGTATAATTGTGTTGCAGGGATGGTGGACTGAAGAGGGAAAAGGTGAAAGAATCATTTAAGGAGGAGCAGCAGAAGATGTACAGCAGTATGATCGTAGGCTTAGACTGTCATGAAGCCTCTGAAGGTCCCGTGTAAATTTCATCTCACACTATTTATGAACTTGATCTGAAAGTATGAAACACTTCTAGCTCAGCCACCAGACACAATCATTCAGCATCCATCGGCACAGTGCGATGCTGCACCTTTTGATTCAGCTATATTTTTCTTAACTGGAAAATGTTTTCTTGAGATCTCAACTTGTAATTCTTTGGGCGTGTTTTTAAATGTGTACATAAATCTTTAAAATAGTGATGATATATTGTTACATGACTTAGTGAAACACTTGGTTTAGTTTTTTCGCTTTGTTCTCAATCGTTGTTGGGAGTTGGTATGCCTAGTTGCCTTTACAATACACTGTATAAATTTGCATGTTAAAATATTCACTTTGTGCATCTTCATATTGTATTCCTGTTACATGATTTCTTAAAGATCCTAAAGCTGCACACACTTTTCTCAGGTCCAGTGAGCTGTTCTTGTGTGGACACTAGATGTCACTCTTACCAAAAAAAATAAAATTCGAGCCACATCAGACAGCTCACTATCATGATTGCCTTTCCTAATAAAATAATGAAATTAAATATTCATCTCTCAAAGAATCAGTCATTTTATTTAACATGATATTTAGCAGTCCTATAACAAAATCACTCCTATTCTCAAAGTACACAGCGTGAGCAAAACCAGTGTAGAATGTAAATATACAACAATTACATTAAGCCTTTTCAGCCCTCTGTGAAAAGGCAAATCTGTCTCCCTTGTGTCAATTAGTGATGGGTGATGCACAAAGCACCATTGAACTCTTGATTGTAGGAGCACCAGCTCATTTTACTTAGAGCTCCACTGAAACGCCTGCCATTATAAAGTCATTAGGCGCTAAGATTTCGCTGCAGAAAGTGGACAGAAAGTTTCCCAGCACAGGAAAAGGAGAGGGTGAAGTCACGGTAAATTCAAAGAGGGGACAGTGAGCAATATGTGCTTGCTGCGATGGCAGTTTAATAAAGAAAGCATAGAGTGTGAAATAGAACATAGTTATTCTCTGGCACAGAGGGCTGGAGCAGGCTTAGCTTTCTCTCTTTCTCTCTGACTCATCCCCAGACGATCCTCCAGCCCCCGTGAAAGGCAGCAGCGGGCTTTAATAACAGTCCTGCAACTTAAATTGCTTGAACAGAAATGTTTGTTCTCCCCTAACAGGATTGTAAATTATTAATCGGATCTGAAGCCGATTTTATAACCTGATTGTTGAGGTGGGATTCTCCACGAGCAGTGCTCTGGCACACCATTTACTGTGATGTATGTGTCTGCACATCTTTATATCCAATTTAATGTGATTCGGATAGATTTCAAAGCGACATCATAAAACGCATGGAAGTGACCCCGGCAGAGCCTCGAATGTAGACTCCGTGCGTCTCGGTATTTTGATTCGATTTTCCCGATTTCTGTTTTTACCCAGATGTGATCTATACAAATGTAATGCCAGTACACTCAGTAAATATGAATAAATCTCTAAATTAGATAATTTTCCTGGAGAATGTAGTTCAAGCTGGACATCATTTTAAATCACAGTTTGCCTGGAACTGACTGGCTTACCTAATCAGAAGGGTAAATGACCTCGCTTCTGCCGAGGACCTGCCATTAGTTAGAGCCGAATGTTTTTTAAATACATTGTTCTACCATCGTTTCTGTGACTCGAGTGGACCTCCTACTCTAATGCATGAGATCTTGAGGTACAATACGTCTCTGAGGAAAAAATCAATAGGGGAATATTGGAAGAAGTCTCTGCAGACTCTCTTTTCTCGAAAAGCTCGGCACCTCACAAGAAGTTTTAGTGCTTGAATATGCTCAAATACAACTCTATTAAATAAAGTCAGTTTTAAGATAAAACCTGGATAAAACATTACACATGATTGGAAAGCATCTGCTGATTTATAGTGGTTGGTTGCTTACTGCTCTCTTTGCATTTTAATTCAATCATTTACCTTAGACAATTTAATTACCTTAAATTGTTGTTTTAATGATGATCACGTCATATTTTGTTTATTTGAGCATGCAGCGCACTTCACGATTGATGCTTCTTTGCTTGTTTCCAGCCAGACCTGACTGAAAAAAATGAATTAACGAAAACATATACGGTCTAAATCAAAGAGCTGACGGGGTGTCTGAGGAGAGGAAAAATAATACAAAGAAATAAGTGTGCTCTGCTTTTGTCGTGGTCTTAGACATGTCCTCTCCTGGACCATAGCTGGAACCAAAGGATGTGCATGATGAATATATATATATATATATATACATATATAATGAATAAATAAAAAAATATATAACAATATAGTAATAGCCTATATATAGATTTCATTAACTTTAAAATCAAGGTAACATGTTCTTCAACAGGTGGGTTAATATGCGGTTGATCAGTCCACCAGATGTCAATATGCTCGTAATGTTTCATCAACACTATCGAATGTATATTAGCAGGATACAAGAAGAGAAATCATATGCCCAACTCATTTGCAATTCTACCTGATTAACATACCTTAATGAAACAGGCTATAATTGGACCGCATTGATTTTCCCCCCCTCTTTTTGATTGAGCTAAAATGGAGTCTGAACTTCTTTTAGTCTGAGCGCTGATTGATCTGCGGCGAGATTCAAGACTATTCAGTTTGAAAAATAATTATGTTCTAATAATCAGCTGAAATTTTGATACAGTATTGTTGCTTAAGTTGAATCTTTTAATTCAGGTGTATTCATAAGCTTCATATATAGCATAGAATCCAGGATTATAGTGAACTAAAACTGAAACTAATACGAAATCCATAAAAAAAAAATTGTTATTTTAAATAAAACATGTTAACTGAAAAAAAAAA
>NW_015658727.1:696196-714988 GCF_001515625.1 Sinocyclocheilus rhinocerous | reverse complement strand
AAAAAAAAAAATTATATATATATATATATATATATATAAACACATTTTATTTCAGCCAGTTGCCAAGGCAACATTGCTCACAATAAACTTGAACTGAAATTAGAATAAAAATGTCAAATACAAAAGAAAAAACGGATTCAAAATATTAATAAAAACTATAATAGTATGATAGTAAAATAACACTGATTAAACCAGGCTTAAATGAGTTAAAGCAGATGCATGCAAAAACATGCTAAAAAATCTGCGCCAATATCCTCGTGGGCAGCGTGCCGACATATAGTGCTGTTGCACGCCCCCCCCCCAAAAAAATAAACCCGTCCTAAAAGACTGAATTAAATAGCATAATTTTAGATACTGATGTAAATTATTGCACACAAGGAAGGGGTCAAATTTGCTATTTTTAAAATGAGTTTTAATTTAGTTTTTAGTTTTACAGTCTGTGTCAGTATTGCAAAATAACTTTTATGGCTTTCAAAGAAACCAGACAGTTTGAAATGATTCAGCTCAAGTAACAAGATCATAAATCGTTGCTTTCTGTGCGTATGCATGTTTCTCTTTTTATGGAGAGAGAGGCAGAATTTCACCTTGAATGGGAGAGCTGTCGCGGTTCACCGTTCCAGGCGTTTTACCCTTTACTGTGATTGCTTTTGTTTTTTGGGTCAGCTCTCATCTATGCCTGCAACTTTTCCAATTTAGCAGGACTTGTTATATGAAGACAAAAGCTACAGTCAGACGGCAGTGCAGGCAGATTGTACACAGAGCCATTTAAGAAACAGCAACAAAGATGTGGAGTGGCACACATTCATGCTGGGTGAGCAGTGCTTATAATCACACCTCCGTGAAACACACTGTACAAGTTCATCAAATGAATAATGAAATAATGATTGTGGTCCATTAATAGAAAATTATCCAGCCTCATGATTAATTGCATTAAACTTATGAAAGTGTGTTTTTTGTACAAATCAAAGGGAGGAAATGATGGATGATGAGGAGGCATGATGAATGAAGAAAGGCTGTGAACTAAATTGAAAGTGTACTCATCCGTTCTCCGCTCAAAACTAATGATGAATTGACCGTGTCACATTGAACAATACACATTGAGCTTTAAACATAAACCCAGTTTGAAAGCAGACACGGCCAGAGCAGGTACAGATCCTGAATCACTATTCTACTGAACAGCATGCAAAATAAATGATTATTGATGTTATTTCTCTTTTCATTTCCATTTAAGGTCAACAGAGTAGGACTGATATTGAACATGATATATTAATATATATAACTTCTACAGATTATCAAGTAATTATATTTCTGAATGCATTCAAAAATATTTTGGGGGCCAAATATCAAACCTGAAATCACTTAGGCTACATTGTGAGCAGCCAACAGTCCACACGAGGGAAACAGCTTAATAAACATACTAAATAATACCTTAATAAAAGTCTAAAAATTCAAAAATGGTGTTTAATGTTTAGATTTAGGGTTATGGGTAGAAAATATTTTTAACTCGGTATAAAAAAATAAAAGTCAAAGGAAAGTGATGTTTGTAAGAGGTTGCGGGGTGGTTGATAATCAACTAAAACAACCATTATTAGTTTAGTTATGGAGTAATGGAAATGTGTCTGACTGTTTTCTTAAACTTTAATTTTCTTTAATCTGGCCCTTATGATATTAATAACCTCTTTTTTCAAACGTTTTATATTGTGCTGTTTTCATTATCTTTTGTTTCATTTCCAAAATATGACTCATAATTTTCTTCAATCTGACCGTTAATAACCTCTTTCAAACTTTTTATATTATGCTTATCTGTTTTGATTACCCTTTGTCTCGTTCCCTAAATCTGACTCTTTGTATTGGATTACAAAGGAAGACGGCACAGGCAAAAGAAAATAGAAAATGCACAGATTATTTTTTTCTTCATATTGCAAAAAATTGCCTAATTGACAAACTGCCAAAGTCACAGATATTCAAATCCATATTAAGACAGCATCTGGCCAGGCTCCAAGCAACAATGTGTATTGTAAATAATATTGCCATCTGTGAGGTGCCGACAGTTGGGGATTAAGAAATTACATGATTGTAATTAATTCTGAGAAGATAAAAGATGTAGCGCATGTGTAAAAGTTCCTCTTCTTGTTTGTTTGATTTCCCACCCATCATGTGACGAATCAAGAATGATTCTCAAACTCTGAAAAACTATTCAATATGGAACTAAATATTTGACATGAGTACAAACTCATCATCATGTTTTAAATAATAAATATTTATTTGAAAACATTACATAATTACATATGAATTATTTCTTCACTACCATTCAAAAGTTTGGGGTTGGTAAGTTTTTTATAAGTCTCTCATGCTCACCATATCAAAAATAGAGCAAAATACAGTAATGTTGCAAAATATAGAATTTAAAATAACTGTTTTATATTTAAATATATATTTTAAAATGTAATTTATTCCTGTGATGGCAAAGCTGAATTTTCAACAGCCATAACTCCAGTTCTCAGTGTCAGACTAAAATCACTTCTAATATGCTGATTTCATGCTCAAGAAACAATGTTGAAAACAGTTGTGCTGCTTAACATCTGTGTGGAAACCATAATCTATCTATCTATCTATCTGTCTGTCTGTCTGTCTATCTATAAATTATATTTAATATTTAGGGGTGACTATGATAAACATTTAATTTTGAAATGTATGAACACTGCAATAATGTTGCACATTATGTTATACACGTTATACATTACCCCCCCCCACACACACACACACACATCACAGCCAAACACAAAGGCTCTTGTTAGGTCACAGAGAGACAATGATGGCAGTCACACTATGTACTTGCTGCACCAGGCCCAACAGCCAGAGCGCTGCTGATATTGAAATGCACTGCTTCAATTTCATCTTCTCCAAAGAGAGAAAAAAATTGAAAACAGAGGCAGAAAATATCAGCTCAGTGAAGCCGCACACTGCAAGTTCACACAGAAATGCATATTCTCTTTAATTTGTCGGGCTGCGACGGGTTTGGAGCCCCCAAGACAATGTTGATGGATGATGTTTTAATGCTGCTGAATGTTATTTTTACCGAACAGGGAAAACGATGAATTTTTACTTCATTGGCAATGATCGTGCCCTACGCATAAAAGTGTGGCAGGCGCGTGTCGCCCATGAATAAGCGCCTCTCGCAGCAGATGTTACTTCGCTGAAAGCAATTCTTCAGATAAGATTTGCAGAAGATTAATTGTGTACAGCTGTTTCATGGCCCGGTGCAATCTTAATACATTTATGATAAGTTTAAAAGCTCACTAGATGCAGCAGACGCTCCCGAGTGAGACTGCACAGAGAAAGGCGAGCTTTATTCCCACATCTGGATTCATATCCTCCATCATATTCATTATTGCCTTTGTGCCAGCCGACGACGGCAGCGCGGCTTATTATTGTGCAAAGTGCAACAGCGCTCGAGTCCTCTACCCGATTCCTTTATCGCTTCTTTCTTTCTCCTTGCCCCATATTTTCTTCTTCTTCTTTTTTTTTTTTGAGGAGCAAATGATTCAAATCTGTGCAAATGAGTTGTTTCCATTTCTCGCCCCTCTGGGTGGAAATTGAAAGTGACCCGGGTTGACCCTCCTCCATTAATCGTGGCAAATTGCAGCAAGTGCACAATCCGGATCATAGTAATGGTACAGGGTCCCCCAATGACTCATTAATGAGGGAGATATGACCCAGCTGGATTCTCTCACTCGCACTAGTTAAGAACAATCGTGGTGTTATGACCCAAACCAGGGGTCTTATGAAGTAGCTTTTCATTTTTCCAAGGACGAATAATCGGTGTGCTCAGCCTGGTCATATGCCAAATGTTCCAAGTATAGAGCCAGTTATTCAAAGGAAGCTTTTGAGGTTCCTGAGTCAAAAGAACAGTGGTGAGAGGATGTGATCTGGCAAATGTTTAACCTGGAAAGATGGCAGATCCCCTGAGGATTGCAGGGATTTTATTTCACCTTGCATAATAAAGGCTGGAAAAACTCAAATATATCATAATAATGCTATTTTATGTCTGTCTTCAAACAAAATGTAAGCCAAAGCGAACCACTAAAATGTGAAACTGGATTCTACGTAACACTGAAACACATAAATTCACTCATTTCAATTATTATTTTCCATTCATGGTGAAATTATTACTTTAATGGGACATATATTTATGACATTTTCATTGTGTAACAGGTCATTATAGATGGTATGTAATACACACAGCAAGGTTATTATAGATAACTAAAACCACAAAACAAGTTACTTGAAATAAAATAAATGTTCAATTCAATTCAAGTGTATTTGTATAGCGCATTTCGTGATACAAATCGTTGCAAAGCAGCTTTACTGAAAATTAAGTTTCTACAATATATTTAGTAGTAGCTTGTCAGTGGTGACTATGTCAAATTGATGTACATATGGCAGAAATGTACGGTAAAATTCAGTTAATGACGTAATCAAATGTTAACTGAAATCAAATAAAATATAAATAAAACAAACTTATTTCAGCTAATTGGCAAGGCAATATTTCTCATTTACGTTTAGTTTAACTTGATGTAATAAAATAACTCAAACTAAAATCGAAATAAGAAAATTATAAATTATATAGACGTGAAAAAACGAATGAAAATGACAAAAACACAAAATTACAAAAAAAGAAATGAAACGAAAAAGTAACATTCAAAATATTAATGAAAACTATAATAGTATCTCAATGAAACTAAAACAACTCTGGTACTCAGTGTTAACTTTGCAGTGATATTGTCACATTTAAAATAATACTGTAAAATCAAATAAAATGATCTCGGTCATTTTAGTCATTAGTCTAATGACTAAAATGACTAAAGGTCATTTAGTAATGAAATGAAATAAAACAAATCAGAGAATTATAGAAAATTATTTAATGACCCTGGGGTCTTTGAGACCCCAAACAGACCATGAGGGTTAAAAACTGTGTCTTATGTTGTATTATGCAAAGCTCTAACACTGATCAGTCTCAGATATCAATGGCCCTGCCCTGCTGTCCAACACATCTGTGCCATCATCACTCTCATAACTGCGCTTCATATTACTTCTTTGCACATTAAAGTGCAATAAAAGCCAGTTAAGTATTAACTGACAGATCCGTCATAAATAATACGGACTAACCTTGAGTAATGCCTCACTTCACAGCCACCTTGTGCATCGAACATGACTTAATATGGTGCAATAAAATGAAACCTTCACTTCATAAATTTGCATGATTTATGTGGGAGGTATTAAATTAATTTAACGCTATGAATATGCAACAACATGAAACCGATGTAGCCGCATAATGTTCATTTTTTCCTAATATGATGGGGAGGGGGGAATTAATTAGTGATTAGTTGCTATTTCCTTCTCCTTTTTGCTCAGGAGAAAAAAATAATTAACTTAATGAACTTAATTACTCGCCTCCACCAATGCAGTTTGCATCTCATTTCACTCGCTGGGGCGAAACTTCATTTTATAAATATGTGGAATTATTCAATCCAGATGTACGTGACTTACTACACTTTTATGGTGACCCAAGATGTATGAACAGGAAGCCAGAACACATTCAGCAAGATATTTGCGATGTACATCTGGAGAGGGAAACACCGAACCATTCTACTCGTCATCAGCGTTAAATGATGATCCAGTTTAGGATGTAAAATGTGCCAGACTGCATCGCAAGCAACCAGCCACCAATAAATTCTCCTTCCTCTATAAATACACACGGCCAGAGTGGATGTGAGACTGACATCATCATTCTGCTCCACCTCCCGTCCCACCTGCACACCTTCACTCAGATAACTGCCACGTATGAAAAATAGGATGCCTCCTTAGCAAATGCCACATTCTCTGCAGATTATTTACTTTTAATGGGCGGGGAATGAGAAAAGCACTTAATATGTGGTCACTAAAGATGTGATTTATGGGGTCAGGGGAGCGATAGTGGCACCCTCCGTTTTTGCTCTTTTGTTATAAATCTATCAAAGCCCAGGGATTTTTATAACAAATTGTGTTACAAACATTCCTTCTGGAGACAAATCGCTCAACAGAAAATTAGATTATCCATTTCTACTCTTTTGGTGTACAGACAGAATAGACCTGCTTATTATAGGAATTTAAAATGAATGGGGGACATTTACTGTAACGTGCTATTAAAAGGAAATGCTCAGAAATCAAATATGTATTTATATACGAGAGTGTGTCATCTGTTTGACATTGGAAGGCTATGATTGCATAATAAGCAACGTTTCCTGCATATGCTTCCCTGCTGCTGAATCTTTAGCGCCATGGCAAACAAACTCATATTTTACTGTCTTGTGATTGTGAGTTTGCATTATGCATTGAATGTGATGCGATAAAAAGGCTGTGCATCACTAAATAATGGTAAAAAAAATTTTTTATTGAGTTGTCTTCGCAGCATGCATGCTATTTTTAATTAATCAAAAATTACAGCATGACCAGTGTAGTCCGATTCACGAATAACTCTAATGAACTGCCTCTTTTTAGTGAATCCAAAACATGCAGCATGATCAGAATAGTCCAACTGACGAACAAATGATTCTTATGAGCCGGTTCTTTTTTTAATGAATCAAACATATCTAGCATGACCAGTATAGTCTGATTACCAAACAAATTAGTTGGTTCTTCTGATGAATAGTTAAAAACAATAGTTTGAAGCAGTATGACAACTCCTTCAGTAAACCGAATCCATCAGTGTTGTTACTGAATCAACATGTGGCTCACTTACTGAACTGCATGTTATCATTATTTTCAGTGATGTCCATATCGAAATGAAGCAAGCTGATTTTCCATATGACAACACAGTTGCAAAAGAGTAAAATAAATATATAATTAAAGTGAGTGAAGTGAATAGAATTAACCATAATTATACGATATTGTCATTACACATTAAGCTCATCAAATGTGTCTGACTCCTTTGAATGTATTCAGCTTTCAAATGATTGCATTATCGACTGTATGAGAATTCATAATTCTATTATTAATATCCTGTATAGTGATAAAAGAAATATTAGCTTATATGTCCTATTTAAAGACAGAAAGATGACTTCTATCATTTGTCTTTTTTAAATAACAAATGATATCACTTCATAAAATGATTAATTTAAGGTCCACTTTCCTGCAGAGTTTAGCTCCGATCCTAATCCAACACATCTGAACAAGCTAATCAAGGTTTACTTGAAGGTTACAGGCAGGAGATTTTGATCAAGGTTAAAAAAAAAAAAAAAAAAAAAAAAAGAGCTCTATAAAGTAATTTGAAATTTAAATTCATTCCCTTTGGATTATGACCCATATTTTAGATGGGAATAATTCATCACCGACAAGGAAGATCTAATTGCATTGTGCCATATCAAAGTTGAAGAGAAGTTCAATTAAATGCATGTTTTATATCTCCTCCCAGCGTTTAACAGCCACTCGTGAAATCTCACTTTTTCTTCCCATTTCTTGTGCAATGCCTTGTAAAAAAAAACTCTCATCGGGATATGTCCTGATAAGAGTCACTTTAGCAGAAAAGGACAGCTTGTAAACTGACACTCAGATCAAAGCTTTGATCAAGCCAAGGTCTAAATCATCTTCAGACAAGTGCCATCTGACAAGAGGAGGGACCTCACAAGATCGAGAGTGCTTTCAAAAGTCTTATTATTTTTGTGCCGAGAGAATATTTGCTATATAGCTCGTCACAGATTGAATTTCTTCACGTCTAGTTATAACCTTCATGAAGCGGATTAATTGAAATGCATCAGCAGTTGCTGGAGAGAGTACAGGATCTCTGTGTAGTAAGACTGAGAATGTGATGTGGCTAATATTTGTGTTTAGAAGGTGAAATGGACAGAGTAGCTCATTATTGGGGACTTGAGCCCACTGCCACTTGTTGATGGGCAGGGCGAAGATGAATCACTAGATTATCTCAGGGCCACGCTCTCAGATGATGAGAAAAAGGGCATTTGCCTGCCCATGTGGCTGCATTCTCATCATCCTTTTAATAACCTGTAATATTGTAGCGGGAGATTTTTCTCACCATGAATGTGATTGATGGCCTTTAACCGTGAAACATCACAGCGGCAAAGTAAATTGACCAAACAGCTAAACATACAAATGATTAAAAAAGGCGGGGGTTCGCTTCAGACCTTTAAGGAGGGGGACAGAGCAAATAGCCTCTATTTAAGATCACACCATTTCCAAGAGCAATTTATAGTCTATTGACTTGAGACAGTTTCTTTTCAGGTGCGGAAATTGTCTTACATTGCAGATGAGATGGTGGAGCAGGAATCAGGGGTCGTTGCAAGAGCAAACATCATATTAAAAATACAGGAAGGGGAGAGATGATATTTGGCAAATGTGTTGTTCGGGTCGTGCTGCAGACCATTTTAGCCTCGCGGCAAACAAAACCAGCACTTGATCCCCGCCTGGCCACACCAAGTCAAACATTTAAGCTGATCAGGAGAGAAAGAGAACAGCATGAGATTCAGTCGCCGTCAAGCGAGGAAAATTTTCAAGTGCCATTTCTCATTATCTCCCAGTTGCTGATGCCTTGGCAGGAGAAGATCCTTCTCTGCCACTCAAGTCTATCAATGTCAGAAGAAGGCTTAGCAAGAGACTCATACATTTGGATTAAAGAGTCAAAGTCATTATACAGAATGTAATTGACCTTTTAAGATACGGCCGTAATAGCTTTCCTCTTCTCTCACCTTGTCAGCCTTAAATGGCAGTTTTCTTATGAAGTCCCTGCAGGATTTTCTCTCAAATTAGAATCAGAAATGCTTTATTTTTTAGCTGGGAATATCAGTGCACCGTGAGAAAAACTATGAGTTGTACAAACATGGCAATTAGGATTACAAGAAAGGTCTCTAATTGTACGCCGGCTTGTTGTGCAGATCTGGTAGTTTACACTACGGTAGTGTGGCATAAGTGACGTGCTCATGTGGAAAATCAAAAAGGAGATGCTACGACAGCACATTATTTACCTCACGATGATATTTTGTGGCACATAACATATCGTGTTCATATAAGTGAGTGGGTTTGTGAACATTTAGTATTTCCAAAGACCTCTCTCCAGCAATATTCAGTATGATGCTTTAAAGGGGTCACGAACTGAGAAATCCAAATTCCCTTGATCTTTTGACATATAAGAGGTCTGTACTAAATATCTTTTAAGTTTCAGAACTCAAATCTTTCTCGTTAGTCTAAAAACGGCTTATGTTGAAGACAGTTTGCCAAAACGACAGGTTATGGAATGTGCCACTTTATGACGTAATAGTGTGGCTGAACACCACCCCAGCAGAAGAAGATCAACGCCTGCTTCTACAGCACTGCCTGTTTAGCCCCACCCACCGATTCGCGCATGTAGTGTAAATAACAAGAAAGGCAAATGCAGGGTTACGCAGAAACCAAATGATAAAGATGGCTCCGAAAACAACAAGACGCTGTGCAGTGCCAAGTTGTGGAAAAACATTCTTTGCATTGTTTTCCTTCTGATCCCAACATTAGGAAAGAATGGATGAACTTTATTTTTTAATGACGATCCAGATCGAGTCAGTAAGAACTTGGTCCTTTGTTCACTTCATTTTACCAAGGATTCGTTTGCAAACAAAGCACAATCGACGCAGGATTTTCATAAAGATTGAAACTAATGATTGATAACTAACTAAACGATGCTATGCCGACTATATTGGATCCGACAGTAATGTTGCAACACACAATCGTAACTGTTTTTATTACGTGGTCACTATTGCTTTGTCTGTTATTACAGATCGTTTGATATGTACTGAGTATTTATCCGTTTTTGACCTAAACCACAGCAGTGTCCATCTATGAAGGATGTAGGCTGTCAAACATACAATAAACTGTTAGCCAATCATAGCAGTGGGCTTTTACTTCCGAGTCGACAATCCACCACGTCTGTTCAAACAGAGCTTTCTGATGACGGGGGTCAAAACAGGACAGAAAATAGCCGATTATTTCTAAATGATGTTTTTTGATATAAAAATCTTGATAACATTATAAGTGGACCTCAGAGAACAGTACAAAATAATTTTAAAAAAGCCAGTTCATGACCCCTTTAAGTTTTGGGACTCCCGTGTGCGATCGCCAGAGACTCTCTCACCTGTCTGCTATCAAAGCCGAGCCAGTTATTCACCATCTCATCAGCACTTGCCTTTTTTCAATTTCAGAACCAAGGAAGCTACAGCACTTTGTACAAGCAGCTGCCGTAATTGAATTTGCCGCAGAAATGGCAGGCTTGAAAATTTCATTTTCTGTGCGTATGAGTGTCGGAGAGGCCCAAGCAGACAGGCGGCCCCTCTCTCTAAACTTATCTCCCCTCTCGCCCATCCTCCCATTATGTTCTGCGCTAGACTGAGTTCCACCGCCTGTGTTTTTCTCGCGTTTGCCCTCCCTCAATCCCTTTCTCTGTCTGCAGGGCACGTTACGCTGGCGAGGGACAGACTGGATCTCCCTTCTCTCATCCTTCTCTCTGTCTTTGTCCAAATCCTTGTCCTCTGATAATCTCTGCGAGCAAGGGGGCTTGTCAGTGTGGCAATTCCCCCTAAATGCCTTCCACAAATAATGGTTTTCAGAATGAGCATTAACAGGTTTGATTACATGGAATGGCCCTTTTAATTTACAGCGGGATTCTATTGATCACAGGAGTGCAGATTAAAGCGTTCAATGAAGCCAGTGATGAGGTATTAAGCACCTGAAGCCCCTCAGGGGAGCCGCGAGGAGCAGGAGGCAGGCGGGTGGCCCGGGCTGTGTACAGTTATTCCCCTGTAATGAAGTGCCTCTATGCGGCGACATGAAGCACAGGCGGGAAAAATAGATTGGAGACGATGAGCTCTTCAAAGTCATTTCTCGCTCTCTCATTCCGACGCATGCTCCCATCCTCCTGTGCCACTCCTTCGGCAAAATGCCCCGGATTTACTCAGCTGGACCAATGCAAGTTTTATGACCTTATTGCTTTTTTACCATGGTAATAGTTTTGAATCAATTTATCAATCTGCAGGAACCATCAGGCATGTTGACCTCAAAGATCAAGTCCAGGTCATTCCATCAATTCACTGAGGAGGACCGAGATGGAAAGTGAAAAAAGGGCTGGAAAAAAACTCCCCCCTTCCCCTCCCACAAGCACAGTCTGCTATAAAAGAAGGTGTTCAGAAACAAGCTGACTGGCAATGAAGAAAACCTCTGATTGTTGTTTAATTGTCAGGTTTTGTGGAGTAACACACCATAAAACGCAGTTGTGCGTGAGTTTAGCGAGAGTTGGGCCCTTTATGTCAGCAAATTATAAATGTAATCCTCGCTGCATGTGTGTTTGGTCATTTTTCGAAGCTGTGTTAGTCCTTGAAGATTTATTCTCTGCGTTTGAAAGTCTTTTAATTTGGTAATATTCCCTTGCTGTCCTTTGTTTGGCTTGAACAAATGCCAATTAATGTTCCATTTCCCCAGTCAAATGGGATCTGAGCTCCCTAATGCAATTCAATTGAATTATCTGAACTGGCTACTGTACACCGAGTAATGGTAATGCAATAATGTGATAATGACAAAATAGCTTTTAAGACCTGCCTTTCAAAACGAGCTGCATTTATCAGTAATTACAAAAGCATGCATTGCTAAAGTCCTGTTTTTAAATCCTCTCATAAATATTATTAATCATAAATAATATAATCACATATAATTTGATTCTCTCTGATCATTTTAATACACATATAATTAGGTTTAATCATTCAGAAATGGTTCCATTAATAAAAAATACCAGAAGCGAACAGTTCTCACACATGCATTCTTTCGCCAATGTGGAAATATGTACTGAATACATACAGTTCTTTCAGGGAATCAAAAGCATACAGCACAATCATAGCGGTCTGATTCCTGAACGAATGACTTGCTTCTTTACATAGTGTATCAACAACATACAACACAACCAGTGTTGTCTGACTCCTGAGCAAATGACTCCAACGAATCATTTCTTTTTAGTGAATCAAATACAGTGGAATCAGTGTAGTCTGATTCCCGAATGAATTACTCTAAATCAAATGCATACACCTTACAGCTAAACTTATGTTTTAAACTTCTTTATAATTTGAAATTATGTCATTATTTGGCAATGGAATTGCAGTTATATAAGTACTAAAACAATCATTCATGGATCCATTAGGGAGCTGGAATCATTAAGAATTTTAAAATTCTTAATAATTTCCATCCCTAGAAAATGTATAATAAATAAAAGACAGGAGGATTACATCACAGAAAATGTTATACCACACTATATTTGTTATCGCACACACAGACAACATCTTAAGTTTCATTCCTTCTATTTTTATAGCTGAGCCATGTGAACAAATTATCCATTGTGAGGAGGATCTACCGGTGGCCTTTTCTCTTTCTCCACAATGGGCCAATAAGTCTCTGTGAGCCCCAGCAAATCAGATCCTAATGAGCCTCTTTAAGGCTGTTTGAATTTCTAATGAATAACTCAGTGCACAAAAATAAACATGTTGCTATTGATCATGCCATGAAGATTTACACTAATCTAATAACTGTGGTCAGCGTTTGGCTAAAGTCTACGAGCTCTGTGTTTTATCCATGGGGAGCTGTTGTCTCTGCCCTGTTATTACTGTACGGATCATCTGACTAGATCAAAACCCAGATTTGATATTCAAAACCCCTCTCTACATGAAACGGCCTCAGTGGAATATTTATTTGCCATCAGTATGTTCCATTAGCCAGTGCTGGGAAAAGCAGGATCCGCTGAATGGGGCTGGAAGAGTGTGTGCGTCATACATACTGTACATATTTTTGTAGTTTACCTCACTTGAGTATATCCATGTTTCTTTAGTGAGAGAAAATAAATGATAAGTCTTAGAAATTAAACAAATACCTTGTTTGGGGGCAGTACCAGATGGAATGCTAAAGAAGGCCCGGTGTGATTTTGACAGTGCTTTCTCTATAGAAATATACATTTAGAGTATTTCTGTTGGCAGAGATTCAAGATAAGATGTGAACAAAAATAAAGGAAATTGTTATTCAGTAGGTGTGCAGCACGAAAAGAATCTTTTGGTGCCATGTATTTCCCTTTATATATTCACATTCAAGGGTAAAATGCTAGATAATTACTAGAATGACTAAAATAATTTCTGCATGGTCATTCACAAATAATACTCACGTATTAATAATTCTGCATGCTCTGAATTCTAGTATATAGTGGAGTTGACTGGCACAATATTCCTTAAACATGAAGAACCCAACTAGGTATAAATGAAAGCTTAAGTTCTGGGTAAAAACTAAGGAAGCCTGTTTCCGGCATTGAATAAAAAATAAATAAATAAAGATAATTGCGACACTTCAGAATTTTTTTTCTCACAATTCAGTTTTTTATTTGTGCCAGAGAATAAAAAAGGTAATTGCAACTTCTTATCTCACAATACTGATATTTTCTTGTAATTGCAAGATTATATTTAACAATTCTGACTTTTCTACTCGGAATTGCAGGTTATAAACTCACAGTTGCAAGTTAACATCTGAATTCTGAGTTTATATCTCACAGATTTACAAGAAAAAGGCAGAAAAGTCAGAATTTTGAGATAAAACCTTGCAATTACCTTTTTTATTTTTTTCTCATGTGGTGGAAACAGACTTTCATTAAAAAAAAACAAAAAAAAACAACATATTCAAATGTCAAAAAATATTTTCTAAAATGTGTTAGTTTAACTAAATGTATGTGCAATTAAGAGCTTTTAAGCAGTCAACAAACAGAAAATATAAAAACGTTTTTATTAAAATGTTACATTTACCATAAACTACTAATGAATGAATGAATGATAACTTTCACTTCAACTGTGTGGAGAAAAACTTGATAAAGCAGGATGCTTTGATGCCTTATCCTCCGTTAATTCTGACTTAATGTATTGAAATGTTATGTAACATGTTAAAGTAATAAATGATTGCAATCACTGGATGACGCTATCCAGTAGTTTTTAACTCCCTGCAGCAGTGCTGCCTCGACCCTGGGGTACGGGATGATGATGGGTCTTTAGGGCCTGCTGTAATGAATATTTAAAATCTATCTTACATGCAACTGTGTCAAGGGCACTCAGTGGAATACAGTTCCCTTTCAGTCGGTCACTCTCGATGTCACGTCGTTGACCGACGAATTGGGATCTCGCTTAGAGAGACCATTCCAGTTTGAGTGAAAACTAAACGAGCCAATGCACATTGGCATGCGATGATTACATCCAGCTGCCGCTGATCACAGCGTGAGCATAAAAAGGCAGCCGGTGCAACGCATACCAGCTTTTCGCTTCGGAGCCGAGCGATAACATCGTTCTGCTCCTACCAATATCTTCGTTTGTGACGACGAGTTCAACGCGCTCTAGGGAGCTTTTTGTGTTGGCGGACGGCGCTTCAGCGGTGGTCGTTCCTGTGTCCAGTGGGTTGCGCACTTCAGGCTGCACTACCCCCGTCATGCTGCAAGCGGCCATTTCCCCTGTGCGTCTCAGCACCTAAAAGAGCATTTCCCTGGAAGAGCCTATTTCTCTAAAAGAGCTTACACGGGTGCGTCTTTGTAAAGACGACAGATCGTCTCTTTAAAGATGCCGTTTCACCCGTGCGTTTCTGGATGCGGTCATTACCTGGCGCCGGGTGATGGTCACGATCGCTGCCTCACATGTCTGGGCATTAAACACGCTGAGGTGGCATTCGTGAATGAGTTATGTTCCCATTGCGGGAAGATGACCATCTCGGCCATGAAGCCAGTGCTGAAGGGGTCTCATAGGCATTCGTCTGGTCTGACCGGCGGTGCTTATACGTCTTGTGGAGAAGCTGCCTCCGCCTTAAACGCTATGGCGTTACTGCAGGTTCATCAGGCCAAGGCACTGAAGGACCTGCACTAGGGTGGTCATGATCCGGAAGTTCTGAAAGAGCTCTGAACCGCTACTGACCTCGAGCTCCGAGCGACGAAGGTCACCGCGAGTTCTCTGGGTTGTGCAATGTCCACACTTGTGGTCCAGGAGCGCCATCTCTTTCTGTGTCTGGCCGACATGAGGGAAGCCGACAAAGTATGGTTCCTCAATGCCCCTGTGTCCCAGACCGGCCTCTTCAATGACGCTGTCGAGAGCTTTGCCCAGCAGTTCTCGGCTGCACAAAAGCAGACTGAGGCGAATCGTCACATCCTGTCCAGGCGGGCAGCTGCTGCCTCCACCCGTTCGGGCGGACCCCTGCGTCAACCCCCGCTCCCGTGCCGCATTCGCAGCAGCCTCGAGCAAGCGGCGCCATGGAGCTGGGCGTAGGCAGGCCACCCCGCCCTTCCAGACCCCCGTCAAACCTGGTGGTGAGCGGAAGAGAAGAGGCCCCTGGGACTAGCGACCCAGAGAGAGAGGGAACTGCTCTTTGGGGGATGGTGTATGCACCTCTCCCTCCCCCGGAGGAGGGCCGGGTGGAGAATCTGGTTTCCAAAAATCTCGACGAGAGAGCAGTTTTCTCTGTCTCTGGGTCCCAAGAGGGCACAGAGAGTCACGGACGGACCAACACTGGACCACACTCATCCTCCTCTCTCGCCAGCAGGCAGCAGCGGGCGGTTCGAGAGCATCATCAAAGACCCTACTCACGCACCCTCTGCCAAACCGTGGAACCAGGTAAGATTTGCACCGCACACTCAGTCCGAGTTGGGTCCCTGCGTTCCACCTCGCTGCCCCACTGCGGGTACGGTGGTGGTTCCGCTGGTCCCGCTTGCACGGTATCTGGGTGCCTGGCTAGCGCTACCCAGCCCGTCTCGCTGGCTTCTGCGGACCATCAGCCTAGGCCAGGGTTCCTCAATTAGTTTTTACTGAGGGCCGAATTCTGCCAACAATACCAAGCCAAGGGCCATTGACCTATATATATATATATATATATATATACTGTACTGTCACAAGATGAATATTCAGATTTTTTTCCCCAGTAGTCTGTTTTATTCAAACAATTATGAACATTTTTGCATTTAGATACAGAAGAACTTTGCCTGTTGAATATTAAAAAACAAATGAACAAACAAAAAATCTGTATCTCCATGTCTGCCATGCAAATCAACTGTTCCTGCTCTGGATCTATTCCCTCCACTTACCCTAATTGCAGATTCAATTATTAGATTTGTCAGAATTAATATTTTTATGTTTAGATTTTTTTGGGGGGGGATTAAACTGTAACACTGTGTGTCCCAACCAGACATGGCGAGATAAAAAGTATATTTTCCATGTAGGCCTACTTTTTGTCCTAACCACCCGCGACAGCGACACGTGACAATAAGCGGCATGGGCTTCTATTTTAGGAACGGTTTTTATTTTCTGCGAGGTTGCGGCAGGAACAATATACAAAATATGACAGTGATAATCTCAGGTAATGATTATGTGCTTTATTCAATGTTAAAAGTGTCTAATGTGAGTTTGAATATTATTTTGCGTTATCTTTATAGCCATAGTGAAAGCAAGAATAAATATTTTACCTCAGATCTTGAAAATAAATTAAAGCAAACTTGTACGTTAAAACTGTGAACTCACTGCGAACCAACATGTGTATTCCATAACAAAGATATCAGTCACTCACTCACTCACTCACTCAAAACTGTTCAGTCCATTCACATTTGAATCATCTATTTTCCATGTTCACTTTTCTTTTCTATACACTCCCATGTTTTTGTTGTCACATTGTATCTACACTGGACGCGACAAAGCATTGCAAATCATTTGAACGTTGTGTCAGTACGTTATAAATAGAACGAGTCAGCAGTTTACTGTCGGGGATTTGTCACGGCGCGGCATCCAAGATTATAACGAGTTCTATTGTATTTTATTGCGTTGCGCCGCTCGTGTCCGGTGTAGACACGATGTAAGTTAATGTAGCTTTCTAATGCTGTGTTTGAATTTTCATGCCACATTATTTTAAATCAGCGCAGGCCAAACTTTTTTCACTCATGGGCCGGATATGGCCCGCGGGCCGCCTATTGAGGAACCCTGGCCTAGGCTATGCGATTCAGTTTACCTGGGGTCCCCCCAAGTTCAATGGCATCTGCTTCACGGCAGTGAAGGCGGGCGATGCTCCTGTCTTGCGTGCGGAGATCGCAGAAGGACAAGATAGAGCCGGTCCCTCCAGCCGATATGAAGACGGGGTTTTACAGCCCCTACTTCATTGTACCCAAGAAAGGTGGTGGGTTACGACCAATCTTGGATCTGCGCGTCTTGAACCAGGCCCTTCACCGGTTACCGTTCAAGACGTTGATGCAGAAACACATCTTCGGGTGCATCCGTCCCCGAGATTAATTTGCAGCGATCGACCTGAAGGATGCGTACTTTCATGTGTCGATTCTTCCGCGCCACAGACCATTTCTGCGGTTTGCGTTCGAAGGACGTGCATATCAGTACAAGGTCCTGCCCTTCGGGCTGTCTCTGTCTCCCCGTGTCTTCACGAAAGTTGCAGAGGGGGCTCTTGTTCCCCTCAGAGAGCAGGATGTTCATATCCTCAACTATCTCGATGTTTGGCTTATACTAGCACAGTCTCGGGATCAGTTGTGCGAGAACAGGGACCTGGTGCTCCGGCACCTCAGCCAGTTGGGTCTTCGGGTCAACTGGGAAAAGAGCACACTCTCCCCGATGCAGAGGATCTCTTTTCTCAGTATGGAGTTGGATTCGGTCAAACCGACAGCACGCCTCATAGAGGAACGTGCGTGGTCGGTGCTGAACTGCTTGAATCCATTCAAGGGCAGGACAGCGGTCCCACGGAAACAATTTCAGAGGCTCCTGGGGCATATGGCAGCTGCAGCGGCAGTTACACCACTGGGGCTGCTTCATATGAGACCGCTTCAGCACTGGCTTCATGGCCGAGTCCCGAGGTGGGCATGGCAGCGCGGCACTCACCAGGTCCAAGTTACACCAGCCTGTCGCCAAATCTTCACCCCGTGGGCAGACCTTGTGTTTCTCCGGGCAGGTGTGCCCCTAGAACAGGTCTCCAGGCATGCTGTGGTTTACACGGATGCCTCCACCACTGGCTGGGGGGCCACGTACAACGGACATGCAGTGTCGGAGGGGTGGACGGGCCCCCAACTGCTCTGGCATATCAATTGCGAGTTGTTTAGCGGTGCGCCTTGCCTTGAACCGTCTCAAAGGGCGCTTACGAGGCAAGCCCGTGCTGGTACGAATGGACAACACGGCGACTGTTGCATACATCAACCGACAAGGTGGTCTGCGCTCCCGTCACGTCACAACTCGCCCGCCACCTCCTCCTTTGGAGTCGGAAGGTTCTGAGGTCACTTCGTGCCATTCACATTCCGGGTCTGCTCAACCGTACGGCCGATGAGCTGTCACGAGGTACGCTCGGGAATGGCGACTCCATCCCCAGACGGTCCAGCTGGTTTGGAGATGTTTTGGAGCCGGAGGGAACACTCAGCGCGGACGCACTGGCACACAGCTGGCCGAGGGGCCTTCGCAAGTATGCGTTTCCCCCAGTGAGCCTTCTCGCACAGACGCTGTGCAAGGTCAGGGAGGACAAGGAGCAGGTCCTGCTTGTGGCGCCATATTGGCCCACTTGGACCTGGTTCCCGGGAACTAATGCTCCTTGTGACAGCCCTCCCTGGCAGATTCCTCTGAGGAAGGATCTACTGACTCAGAGACGGGGCACCCGCATCCAGACCTCTGGAAACTTCATGTCTGGTCCCTGGACGGGACGCGGAGGTTCTAGGTGACCTACTCCAGCAGGTAGTTGACACCATCACTTCGG
>NW_015658727.1:694380-695770 GCF_001515625.1 Sinocyclocheilus rhinocerous | reverse complement strand
GATCTTGTCTGATCTCGGAAGCTAAGCAGGGTCGGGCCTGGTTAGTACTTGGATTGGAGACCGCCTGGGAATACCAGGTGCTGTAAGCTTTAGCGTTTTCTTCACTACTTATCTAATACACTGGCCTATAGAGTGTCTGATCTTTAAATAGCCCACTCTTTGTGGCAGTCCCCGCTTATGGCCATACCACCCTGTCTGCACCCCTGTGAGAGTAACCAAGTTGGTACGATCCAGGAAGTGAGAGGTGGCAGTAGGGAGAGACAGGCTCTCCCAATTTTTTCATTTCATTTGTTTTCTGATTTGATTTAATTATTTGTTTATAGTACAGTTTTTTTTTTTTAATTCCTGAATAATTCAGAGGCCCTGAGCAGGGTAATCTGCTTGGGGTCCTGATTGGATTGGTGCTTTGGAAAGGCTCAACATGGATGTACGTAAAACAATGGATTTGGATGCAAAGGAGAATGAACAAACTAACAAGGATCAACAAAAGGACAACGGACAAAGAGGAAGAGCAGAAGGATCAGTGGAAACAACTGAAGGAGAAAAGAGGACGGATGAAAGAAAGAACAATGAAATACAAAGAAAATATACAAAGGAAGCAACAGTGATTGTGAATATGGCGGAGATCAAAGATGGGAAAAAGGAGGATGTGATAAAAGCGGTGATTAACAAAGTTGGACTGAGTAAGGTGCTGGCAGTGAGACCAAGGATTAACAAGGAATATGAGATTACATTAACTGACGAAGAAGCCTGTGAGGAGTTAATGGATGGACTGATGATCAAGGATGTGATGACAGAGGTGAGAAACTTACAAACAAAAGAATGTGTGGTTTCATTCATGCACTTACCAGTGTACATAACGGATGAGGAGATACGAGACAAGTTGAGAGTGTGGGGTGTAACAACAATATCTGCAGTGAAAAGAAGATATTATCCAGGAACAACAATCACAGATGGAACACGTTTTGTAAGAGCTAGGTTCCCGAAAGAAATTGTTTCACTGCCCTACAGCACAAAATTTGAACCGCATCCAGACCTCTGGAAACTTCATGTCTGGTCCCTGGACGGGACGCGGAGGTTCTAGGTGACCTACTCCAGCAGGTAGTTGACACCATCACTTCGGCAAGAGCACGGTCTACGAGACACGCTTACGCCTTGAAGTGGAACCTGTTCGTCGAGTGGTGTTCTTCTCGTCGAGAAGACCCCCCAGAGATGCCCGATCAGGGTTGTGCTTTCCTTTTTGCAGCAAGGGTTAGAACAAAGGCTGTCTCCCTCCACCCTTAAAGTCTATGTCACTGCAATCGCTGCTAACCATGACCCCGTGGAAGGGAAGTCGGTAGGGAAGCATGACCTGGTCATCAGGTTCCTTAGGGGGGCGAGAAGGTTAAAT
>NW_015658727.1:687351-693082 GCF_001515625.1 Sinocyclocheilus rhinocerous | reverse complement strand
GAAGGGAAGTCGGTAGGGAAGCATGACCTGGTCATCAGGTTCCTTAGGGGGGCGAGAAGGTTAAATCCTCCCCGGCCCCCTCTATACCCTCTTGGGACCTGTCTCTAGTGCTCAAAGCACTACAGCATTTTCGGTCGACGATTCGCGCCTAGAGTTTGGGCCGGCTAACTCTCAGGTAATCCTGAGGCCCCGGCCCGGCTATGTGCCCAAGGTTCCTACTACCACCTT
Organism: Sinocyclocheilus rhinocerous; assembly: GCF_001515625.1. Taxonomy (NCBI): domain Eukaryota; kingdom Metazoa; phylum Chordata; class Actinopteri; order Cypriniformes; family Cyprinidae; genus Sinocyclocheilus; species Sinocyclocheilus rhinocerous. The sequence goes on along the minus strand of NW_015658727.1, from coordinate 692,854 downwards.
CAGGGATTAGGTAGTGAACCTGCAAGCACTGCCCCCGGAGAAGGCAGACCCAGCCCTAGCTTTGCTTTGTCCCGTCCGAGCCTTGAGATGGTATGTAGACAGGACACAACGCTTTAGGACCTCAGACCAGCTCTTTGTCTGTTATGAAGCCGGTATCCTCCTGTGTTCTCACCTCAAACGGGTAGAGGCACTGAGAGGGCCTGGTTTAGTATCGGCTTGCTAAAACTGCTCCAGAGTGTCCGTACTGTAGACTCTGTCGAGCTCCACCATTGACAACAGTGACTGGTCTTCTTGTTGCGAGCCCCGGCCTACACCAGAAAGGGGCGCAGGAGGCTCGCACAGGTCACTGGAAGGGGCAGCATCCTTGGCGCTTTGGTAGGGATCCCAATTCGTCAGTCACCGTCGTGTCGTCAAGAGTGGCCGACTGAAAGGGAATTGTAGTCGGTCTGTGAGAATGGGTTTGTTTGCATGCTAAATAACAACCAAATCTAAAAAGAATAGATGCCAGATACAGTGTGTCATATTTAGATCTACAGTCTTATGGAAATTTACATGCATCTTTACAAAAACGTCATGGAAATACATTCAATTGGGAATAAATTCCCAACCAGGGATCTCTGGAACATCACATCATGCCCGACAGTGCCTCCATGTTTGCTGTGCTGCATTCCGAATTCTATAAGGTGGGAAATCAATCTCTCGGTGTGATGGCCGTGTACTGATGCTCTTTTAAAGCACAGGGAGTTTGTGTACTCTGATAGAGAGGTCACTGTGATGAGCACTTTATTCAGCGTATCCAGAGACCTCTCACTGCCCTGACCTACAGCATTCCCAGAAAGAGGTTCATTGTACAATGACTTTTATTAGACTAATACGGCTATCTCTCTCCCCTTAGAGGTCAGCCTTAAATTGAGCATTAAGCAAATAGCTAATGGAATTTAGAGGTATAATAATACAGGGATATGGTGAGACAATTCTATTAACAAGATATAAATCATGTTGAGTGTGAGGTAAGTGTTTTTTAATTGATTGATGGAAAAGACGATCCATTGGTTTTCTGAAGACTAACAGCCATTTACCGTTTCCTCTGCAATAAAATAGGCAAAAAAAGGAAAGATAAGGAAATTACTCTGTGCAAGGGGATAAATTATTCAGAGAAGATAATCATTTTGTGCTGACATTACTAATGTGAAGAAGCATTTAATCTCCACTCCGTTGGATCAGAGGACTTTGGGTGAAGGTTTTTTATAAAGATTAAAGCTGTGTCTCCCAGATAGTCTACAGTTACTTTAGTCTACCTGCGTTTAAATCAAAACAACACTAGATGTGGTGGGAACAATACAGAAGTGTGTAAATATGTTAAGAGCTACTATTATCATGTTACAAAAGAGGATAAAAATAGAGAGAAATTGTTTACATTAAAATAAATATAAAAGGTTTTATTATAATATATAAAACAATAATTTTAATAATATATTAATAAACAATTGTAAATTGTAATTAAAATAATAATAATAATAATAAGTATCAGATTATTAATTAATATATTTATAGAATTATTTTTATATAAAGAGTTCATAATAAAAGTAGCAAAAAAATAAATAATAAAAAACAGAAAATAAATAGAAAGTGCGCCAAAATGCTAAGAGCTCCTGACTAAATCTAAAAAAGAGAAATCTATTATTGCATTACCATGAAAGATGTTTTACATTGTAATAAATATTTAAGAAATAATACTTTTATAAAATTTTATATAAAACAATAATTATTATTAGCCTATAAGTAAAAAAACACAAAATATTTTAAATAATTAAAAAATGAAAACATAAAAGTTAACATTTTGAGAAAGATGGTTTTACATATTTAAAAAGTAAGTTTATAAAATGTTATATAAATAATTAAAATATATAATTTTCTATAAAAACAAAAGTAATAATTTTATATAAAAATAGCAAAAGATAAATAAATAAATAAATTAATTAATTAAAAATAAGAATATATAAAAGTGCTCCATAGTTAAGATGTTAATTAAGACAGATATTCATTATCAAACTGTGAAAAAGGTCCATATTGAAGTTATTTATGGATGACTTTTATTTTGGCATCACCTGGCCATAACTCCAACCTATCATCTTTCTTCTGTAACCAAAGAAAGAAAACCAATCGAAACACACCAACACAAAGTAAAGTTTGAAGACCAAAGTGACCCCATGTCAGGACAAACACTCACTTATCTGTTTTGAGCAATGGCCAATATGTTCTTCCCAATATTAACTGAAGAAACGAGAGATTTCTCTGTCCTAGGAGTAAACATCCTGTATCTCCTGAATCAACAGATGTCTCCATCTGCCCTGGGCGTCCTCCGATCGCTCACACGCGCCTGTACGCAAATCCCCTCACAGTATACACACATTGATCTGGCCATAGATCCGTCGTGTCAAGATGATGTACATTATTTACAAGTGGCTGTTCTCCTCCTGTGCTATTTTTCACCTCGCCTCTCCTCAGGGGGCAAATTAGAAGAACGCAAAGAAAGAGCGAGCTCTCCGATAGCCATCTAGCATGACGAATTATGAGTGTTACAAAATAAAATGACAAACGGGGCCTGCTAGACTGGAAGTTAACAAGCCACTGATCAGCTAGGACCAACGTTATCTTCTCTTCATGTTTATTGCAGTGAGGGGCTCTTATTGCCCCGGCCCTGACATTGATCGACAGCTTCTATTAAGCGTCCTTCCCCGAGCAGCTGCCAGGAGCAGATACATTAAATAAAACAGTTATTGCTTTTCATTGGCTGCCCCATAAAATATTGCCGCTAAATAGCTCCTGCCATCAGATGCGCTTCGCTACAAGGTTTTAATTTGAGAGACTGCGCATAACGCCGGCGCAATTGACACCAGCCTTTTTGTTTCCTCGCTGTAATGATTGTGTACATATCGTTGAATTGATGGTCTGTCGTCTTTGTTCGGCTTTAATGTGTGGCCTGTTTGTCAGGCGGAGACCGATGCCTGAACACGTATTTTTATCTCTCCCTCTCCTCCTCCTCCTCCCTCTGTGTCTGATGTTTCCTCCCTTCCCCTTGTCTGTCCCTTATCAGAGGGCCGGTGTGCTGCGGCGGCCTTAAGCTCTTGTCTAGCAACAAGATAAGGCGCTTTTTGCTGGCAGGAGACAACAAAAGCGCGGGTCGTAACAACTCTTTCTGTGCGCGGACAATATATATACATGCCCAAGATGAATTATGGACGTGAAATGGCCTCAGATGTTTGTATAACACAGATATATTTGAATCCGGACCCCTCCTCCTGCCACCTATCCAATGTTATCATAGCGACGGCAGGGCGGCTGCGCTCTGCAGCGTGGATGTCATGTCTCTGTTTTGTGCGCTGCATATTAAACGCTTTATGGAAGCAATTAAATGCATGCTTAATGGCGAGGAGTTGGCAGAATGAATGTACAATTGAATTAGCAGTTATGATGGGGCACAATCCAAGACGAAGTAAATGGAATTACCTCACACATTTCTCTCATCCCCATCAGGTTTGGCAGCATGACACCTTCTTAATTACCCCTTTGTCACATATATTCTCTCATTGATCTAATTTTCACACAGCCTGCGCTCTGGATATCCACTGATATTCTCAATGGATTTTTTGGGGATGCGATATATTGGAGCTGACTCATCCCAATAATAATTAGCCCTCTAAGTGGCTTCAGCAGTGAGAGAGGGAGAGCAAAACAGGTTGACCAAATTCAATTATGTGGAGACTCTCACACAGGCCTGTCTGATCATACATACAGCAGCTGTTCTGTGTTCACTCTGTGTTACAGACGCACCATCACAACACTTCGAGGGGAACAGTAAGAAGAGACATAGCTGAAAAAGATAAGGTGAAGAGTTATTCACATAATCTACTATGTGATTTTAAAAAACACTCAAAATGCTAAATTGGTAACTGCACTGATCATGCCGTATGGTGTTTTTACAAATTAAAAGGAAATTTCAACAAAAATGTATACAACCATTCAAACGTTTTTAAGTCTTCTATGCTCACCAGTGCTGCATTTATTTAAACAAAATGAATGTAATACATAAAAATCAAAAACATAATTGGTAACACTTTATTTTAAGGACCAATTCTCACTTTTAATTAGTTGCTTATTAGCATGCATATTACTAGCATATTGGCTGTTTATTAGTACTTAAAAAGCACATATTAATGCCTTATTCTGCATGACCGTATTTTAGATCCCTTAATCCACCCCATTCCTAAACTAAACAACTACCTTACTAACTATTAATAAGCATCAAATTAAGACTTTGTTCAGGGAAAACTCTTAGTTAATAGTGAATATGTGTTCCCTATACTAAAGTGTTACCAAATAATTTATTCCTGTTATGGTAAAACACTTTTTTTTAGCAGCCAATACTCTAGACTTTAGTGTCACATGATCCTTCAGAAATCATTTGAATATACTGATTTGGTGTTCAAGAAATATTTCTTATTATTATTAATGTTGAAAACCATTGTGCTGCTTAATATTTTTGTGAAAATCATGACATTTTTTTCAGGATTTTTAATAAACATTATAACAGTCTTTACTGTCACTTTTGATCAATTTGACATATCTATATAAAAGTATTAATTTATATTAAAAAATCATAATGACCTCAAACTTTTGAATGGTAGTATATTTAAAATTCTTAAAAAAAAAAACATTAAAAATATTTCAGGGATAAAGCCTGCATGAATAAAATATCTGGGAGAACCAACCCGAAGGTTTATAAATGGGAGAGAGATGTTGTCACAAACAGGTGTCATTTGTCCTCCAGTGGTCTCCCTTAGATGAGGAAGAGTATTGAAATCATGCATCATAGCAACAGACCTCTGTCAAGCCATGGACAGTGAAAAGTGCTGTGTGTCAGGATTATGGACTATTCTGTGTGTGTTTTTGCCCCTGTGACCCAGTTTCTTCCTCATGTTGATTGTGTTAATTTGATTCCAGGTGTGTCTCGTTCCACCCCAATTATCCTGCCTTTAAAAGCCCTAGTCCTTTCAGTTCTTGTTTGTCGGGTCTACTTGTTGAATGTCCTCCTTGTTCTCAGTTTTCCTGTGGATTATTCAAGTACTCCTCGTTTCTTGCTCCCCGAGTGAATTGTGACAGAAGACCCGACCAATACAGTTACCTCCGTTTGTACCCTCCGTTTTGTTTCTCTTTTTACTCAGTTTTTTGTTTCCGTTGTGTGCCCTATGGAACCCCTCCTTCGCCCCGAATTCATCCTCCTCCTGCTGGAGCAGGGGGAAAATTCACTCAAGGGTCATACCAGACTGTTTCTGGCTGTGGCCCATCTTACCACCTATCCGGATGACGCGCTCTGCGCGTTCTATGACGCCAGCCTCAACACCGCGTGCAGAGCACCGTCGTCCGAAGATGGCCCTCGAGCTGAATTCGCCGCCTTTTGTGGAGTGGACACTGGCGAGAAATGGATCTCCGTTCCCCGCCG
>NW_015658727.1:686930-687209 GCF_001515625.1 Sinocyclocheilus rhinocerous | reverse complement strand
ATCGCTAGAGAGAGCGACAGAGCTGAGGATCGCCGCGGAGCCAGAGGCCGTGACGTCAGTCAAGGTGTGTGAGCCGGCAACAACGCCTGCCACGAGGGAGAAAGCCACGGACGGTGTGAGCGCGGAGAGGAGCTCCGCCCCTTGCACTGCGGCTGAGTGTGAGCTGAGTATGGCGGGGCGAAAGTGCCAAAAGGACAAGGAAAGGGTTCCAGCCCCTGAATTCAGTTCAGAGCGCCCTCCAGTGCCCGCTCCTAGAAAGCGCCCTCCAGTGCCTGCTCC
>NW_015658727.1:686461-686745 GCF_001515625.1 Sinocyclocheilus rhinocerous | reverse complement strand
GTCGACCATCCTGCGCCTCGGGACTCCACTCCTCTGGCTTCGCCTCGTCCCTCTGGCCCTCCGGATCCGTCAGGCTCCTTCATCCCCTCGGCTCCACCTCAGTCCTCTGTAGCTCCGGCTCCACCGCAGCCTCCCAGATCCACATTTCCGCGTCGGTCGCCGGCGCCATCTGCTCCGCCTAGGACCTCCGGATCCTCCCCGTCGCCCTGGCTCATCGGCTCTCCGTCTCCACCTCGGGCTCCTCCACCACCTGCTCCGCCGCCGTTGGTCGGCCCCCTGGAGTC
>NW_015658727.1:672525-686448 GCF_001515625.1 Sinocyclocheilus rhinocerous | reverse complement strand
GTTCATCAGCTGGAAAAAAAAAACTTTTTAAAAGTGATCACAACGATAACGTTCCTGTCAGGATTATGGACTATTCTGTGTGTTTTTGCCCCTGTGACCCAGTTTCTTCCTCATGTTGATTGTGTTAATTTGATTCCAGGTGTGTCTCATTCCTCCCCAATTATCCTGCCTTTAAAAGCCCTAGTCCTTTCAGTTCTTGTTTGTCGGGTCTACTTGTTGAATGTCCTCCTTGTTCTCGGTTTTCCTGTGGATTATTAAAGACTGTGTTATTCAAGTACTCCGTTTCCTCGTTCCTTGCTCCCCGAGTGAATTGTGACACTGTGTACATTCATACTCTGCTTTAAATGATAAGACTGTTCGAAAACATTTCAGCAATATAAAACTTTTACTTACACTAAATTACATAAAAAAAGGCTTGTGGCAATATTCAGATCAGTGGGTTTCTTTCTGCATCTGGAGCAAATTAAAAAATAAAGCAGAACAGATCATAAAATGATATGATATTTTGAATTTGATGTGAAAGGGTTTATAGAAAATATACATATATAGCGGACTATTTGGTGCGCACAGATAATTTATTAAGATAATTTACATCAACATAAATTGATGATTGTTTTATCTTTACACACCCTGATGAGACCCTGAAGTGGAAGTATGACAGTCTCAGCGTCCTCTCTTGATTCTCAATCTTGGTCATCCTGCAGAGAGTAGACTGCTGCTGAATATGACGTCCTTGCAGATTAAGTGGTCACTTGTTCAACTTTCGCCATTAACCTGAGTGCACCAGGCAGTTTGCACTCCCCGCTGGGCTACATTGGCACATTTATTGTCTGGGGACTGACTAATGGATCCCAGTTAAGGTGTGTTAACAATTTTTCTATCGATTAATGAAGGGAAATCATAGCCAGACGAACTTAGCCCACAAGATTTAGTGGCTTTTAAGGTAGTAGGGACGAATATAATGCTTTAGAAAGAGCTACTGTACATTATATATAAGACACCTGCTACATTAAGTTACATTAAGGTTTAATACGTCTTCATTACTGGCAGGGCGCCCAACCCCTTCAAGGTTGAAATAGAGATCCACCTTTCATTATGCCACTTCTCATTGCTCTGCGGAGAGATATCAAATAATAATGGAACTATTGAGACAGTTCTGCTCGAGCTGTTAATGCTAATCGATGTATTAAATATTGAGCATTTCCATAGCAGAACTCTGAACAGCTGCCACGGCGGTCGCCCAAGATGATTCAGGATGCTGCCACAGGCCTTACTTTTCATTTTTGCTTAATTAAACAAAGTAGACCATGATAACAGCCCTATGACCTCTGAACTCCAACCTCTAGAAAAGTAGCTACATACTCTGATGTGATTTATGATACTTCTAGATAATATGAAACTCAAAACACTTTGGTTTTTACGGTGTATGGCTGCTTTACTTTGCAGCAGAAACAACAATGTCCCACAGCCTTTTCTGATACATATCATTGATGTTTATTCAGCTAGAAATGAGGCATTACGTTTAAAAGTTTGGGGTCAGTAAGATTTTTTCTTGTTTTTAAAATAAGTCCTTTATTCTCAACAAGGTTGAACATATTTGTTAAAAATGCAGTAAAAGTAAAAATGCAGTAATTTATTCCTGTGATGGCAAAGCTGAATTTTCAGCATCATTACTCCAGTCTTCAGTGTCACATGATCCTTCAGAAATCATTCTAATGTACTAATTTGGTGCTCAAGAAACATTTTAATTATTAACAATGTTGAAATCAGTTGTGCAGCTTAAAATTTTTGTTTTCAGGATTCTTAAAAAGTTTGCCATTTACTTGAAATTGAAGTTTTTTTGTTACCATGTAAATACCTTTACTGTCATTTTTGATCAATTTAATGCATCCTTGCTGAATAAAAGTATTAATTTATTAAAAAAAAAAAATCTTACTGACTCCCAACTTTTGAAAGGTTGTGTATTTAACTTATCATATTCATTTCAAGTGTGATATCATGCAGTTTTGTCTGTCTTATCACACACAATCTCTTCTCCACCTCTTTTCAGAGTCACAGTAATCCAATCCCCTCACGTCCTCAATGTACATAAATGCACAAACACATGACACACGTCAAACAAACACTCAGTATGCGCGCTCAGAACGCAAAGATCCCATAGCAGAGCTTAAACAGCATCTCGGGGCCGACCGTGAGCAGGGGTGGCCATGTTAGATTCCTGCGTGCCGCACACGACGCAGCTCAAATAAACCCAGCACAGTGAGCCGGGGTCAGGCCGCCTCTGCTGAGGGATGCACTGCAGTGCCAGTTGTATAGAAAGAAAACAGGGTACCCAGCAGGACGTCCCGCACAGGGCCCAGCCAGCCAGATATTCAAACCTGCTCCCTGTTTCTCTTTCCTTCAGAGTGTCCAAAGCGTTAGTCATGTTTGCCTTGCTGCTCTTTGATGAGAGTAAATATCATCTGCTCTCAGACACTTTGATTCTGTCAAAAAAGCAGCAAATCAACAATGATTTTCAGTCCTAAAGAATGTAATGCTGCAGTCAAAGACTGAGATTTCATTTAACATAACCTCTAAAGAGTAGTTATGCAAAATGTGTGATATATATATATTTATAAACAGATGCCTCATATATTAAAACAAATTATGCCAATTTTCAGTCTTAATTATTTGATCATGTTCTTTTCAACATAAGTTTTACAGCTTTAGTTAATTTCCTAGTAAGATGTCAAAAACAAATCAAACTTGATTTTATGGAACACACCATTTAAAAACATGAGGCTGTTGACAAGAAAAGAAAAAAAATGCTGAACACTTATTAAAATTTCTTGTTCTGTGGCACATTTGCAAGCTGTGCCATTGTGGAATTGTTGCCAATAGCTTGTACTGGGCAGATGGGCAAGCCAGAAAGATAGATCAGATGCCTCATAAATTTCTGTTCGCCACCAAAACTGAGGAGAGATACAGCTATCCGTGCTTTATTGCCTGGGGCACAGGGTGGGCCTGCCAAATGCAACAGTTTAAACCGTCTATCCAAATTATGCCCGATTCAGCACAGTGAGTGTAACTAATTCATATCCTATCTTTTCCATGAGTGCCGTTTTCTTTACCTAAAAGAAAACTGTTTATGACAATGTATTCTTATATTTCCACTCTATTCTACTGCACCCAAAACCACATTCTTTTCCCTAGCAACTATAAACAGCAATTGAGTCGTAATGCTTAAAATAGCTGCAGTTCAAGGTGAAATTTGAATGTTTGTATTTCTATGTCATTTATGTACATAAATGGTTAATAGAGTCCTGGAGTTTTATATGGCAAACAGATGTCGGCCCGAGAGCAGAGCATTTTGTAGCACCTGCTTGAGTAAACAGAGGCCTGCTGAAGCCTGGAGCTCGCCTGTTTTCTTTCCATAGACACCTCACTGCATCCAAGCAGTGACAGACCGGTCAATAGTCTGGAATAATTAAGATTTTTTTAATGTTCTATGTCTATAAGTCGAATACTTTTATTCAACATAGATGCAATAAAGTGATCAAAAGTAACAGTAAAGATGTTTATAATGTGAAAGAATTCAGCTTTGTCATCACAGGAATAAATTACATTTTAAAATATATTCAAATAGAAAACAGTTATAATGATATATATTGATATATTATGATGTCGCTGGATTAAATAACAAAACATCAAACTAAGTGGATTTTATTTAAAAGAAATATGTTTTAAGCAAGATAAATGTAAAAAATTGCTCAATATTGCTAAGACAAAATTATTTAAATTTTATTTTATTTGAAGGTTACTTTTAACTCATTTTACTGTAAAAAATTAGTAAAATGTCTAGCACTATTCATTCGCAAATGTCATTTTTAGTATCAAAATGTTTGGGGGTCACTGTATAACATATAGGTGAGATAAGCAATACATCACTCTACACTGTAGTGTTGTTTTTGGTGGTACATTTGGTAACAGCACTTAAAGTGTATCTCCTGCATGCAGACATCTGCCTGATCTCAGCTTTATTCTGTGTCCTCCTTTACCACAATTGACTTGTCATGTATTTCACAGCTAATTAGGCCTTTACAAATGAGGCCAATGCCCACTGATAAGGACGCTGCTAAATTGACCGTAAATGCTACCATTCAATCAGACACAATGACCACCCCTGCAGCAATAATCAGGATTAATTCATGCTGCTGTATCGTGCACAGATGCAGTGGGAAAACATCTACAGCTTTGACGACAGCAACAGAAAATTGTGAAGTCAAAAGTGAGTTTTCTTTACAAAGGCTTTCATTGTCTTTTCTGGATTTCCACTTACACATCTAATGAATTTAGTTGTCTGAACATATGATCAACATATTTTCCTCATCTCTTTGTGTTAGAATTCAGCTCACCGCTCAAAGCATGCTAGTAGAGTATTGGGGTCCGTCTGAATGCCCCAAACTGTCTCTTACCTTTAGTACTCCCCTCACAATCTGCCTCGAGTACATAGGCACCAAGATTACTTGTGGCTCCACTATTTTTTGGTATTAAGATCCCTTCTTCCTAATCAAGTCGAGCTCTCGCGCACCGTCCAAGGACAGTCGGGTGAGATGGTGTGGAATCTCTCTTGAGGGAACAGGCCGAGCCCCTCTTTCAGAGCTATCATGGTGTATGTCTCTGTGAATTGTTAAGACATTGCGCTGATGCCTACCTGGCAGCACTGCCTGACTGAAACTGCCATTTTAGCCCTAAAGTCAACAATTCAGCCTGACGGCTTTAATTCAGCGCTTATCAATTCTTCCTGAAACAACTGACACTGGATATTTCAGGCTTACTGGTTAACAGCAAACGAGTGCTGATATTGAATTCCTAGGTAAACAGGTTACATCCACAAATCTAAAAGTAGTGATGTAAAGTCATCAGCCAGTGACTTCAGCTGCTGTGTCGGTCTTATTTTTATTATTATTATTTATTTTATTTTTATATTACAGTCCATTATTTTCCACTGCACTACAATGGATTGCACTTTTAAAATTGCACAGCACAGAAAATGGAGGGGTGGAGGGTGGGGGGTGGGGGTCAAACTTATATGAAAACAATGTTAGTAAGTTTTCTGCCATTAAATAAATCATCTAAATGGAGAAAAATATGTTGTTTACCCATGGTCAATCAAAACAAAATGGACTGAGAATTGAGAAAAGCCTGAGTCAGCAGTTCACAAAGATAGCCATTATCCATGTCCTCCTCCTCTGGAACAATGAAATCACTGATAATCATCATCATCACAAAAATCATTGTAAAAATGCTTTGTAAAAAACATGTAAGGCATTCAGCATTAAGAATAATATATAAATAAATATGTAAATAAATATAAGTATTATTACCTTAGATCCTAATACCATAGAAAAAGCAAAGAATATTTTACTATTATATAATAAACTATTAAATTTTAAATGAATTGGCAACTCAATTTTTAAAATAATTTTTAATTATATATTTTTACACTTACACTCACACACACACACACGTATATACATATTTTAGTATATTATTTAGTGTGTGCTATTTTAGTATTACTGAGATACTATTATAGTTTTATTAATATTTGTAATTAGCTTTTGTTTTTATATTTTCCATTTTCATTTTTATATTTTGCTTGAGTTTTTGTTATTTTTAATACTTTTTCAATGTCTATATAGTTTTTATTTCTTTTTACTTCAGTTTTAGTTCAAGTTATTTCAGTACATCAAGTTAAACTTAAATTTTAATTTTAATTGATTTGATTTCAAGTAACACTGACATACCAATACATATCTTATATTGGGTATATAAGTTTAGATAAGTGTATACAATTATTGAAATGTTCGACTTTTCTGTTCGCACTAATAGAATATTAGCATTATCAAATGCCTTTCATGAATATTGTTCTGAAAATATTTCTGTTTGACCAGAAACAACATAGTCAGTTCCAACAATTCCGGTCTTTAAGATGCCCTAAAAAGCCTCCAAAATTATTCAGTGTAAAAACATAACACGACGTCTCTAACAGTTTCTGTTGATGATGATAACAAATTAAAATTAAAACATAAAAACCGATTGAATCCTAATCCTAATCTCATTCTCTGACCACAGAGGTATTAGCTACTGTTTTCGCCCTGTTTTCAAGTGGGAATGACAAATTAAGTGATCCTTTCCCTTTCCCCCCCACCACGTTCTTTTTCTGTCAGCGGCTTCGTCCTTCATTCCTCCGGTGACAGGGAGTGCTGAAGGACGCCTCGACTAGCTGACACTGCAGTTCCGTCTGCTTCTGGGCTGCCTGCTGCCAAGAGAGCTCACACTGCCTTGCAGGCACTTGATGAAGAAAAGGAATCGATGGAGTGAAGAATGATGAAGAAATGAAAGTGGGAGACAGACAAGCTGCAAAAACGAGTGTGGCACTTTTTCTGTGACAAAAACCATTAGTTAGGCAGAAAGGAAGACGGTAATAGATTTCAAAATGATCTTTCTATTTAAAGTCTTTTCGCTATAAAAAAATATCCAGAAGAATATAAGAACATACTAGATAAATTCAACTGTGCAGTGAACTGAAATAATAAATGTCAAAAATGCATTTAAGATTTAGAGAAGAAATGCAATATTTTTCTTCTGGGTGAAAGATAATAAATAAATATGGAAAAAGACACAAATTTTTTAATATGACTGCTTTAGCCCAATCGTTAGAACTCAAAATTCAGTTTTCTTCATGATAAACGGTCTGACTCTGTCCATTAGGATTATTTTCCTAACTGTATAAGCAAAAACACAATGGACTTTGTCAAGCATCACAATTCAGGCATTAGTCATAGATATTGCATTCGCTTAATGGAGGATAATAGGATCATATCCATCTCAACTAGTGCAGTAAATATGGCATTTTAATGTTTACTGCACTGTTTGGATTTCTGGATTATTTGAGTGGTGCTACAATTCATATAACATGACTGTTCATTCTGATGGTCCACGCCGACAATCATTACTGCAATTATCCTGTGATGCAGTTGCAAAATGACTGATGAATGAACAGAGGTTTTCACTGTTTTTTGGCCGCTCACCAGGCACACGTATTCATCTTCATTTTGTGGGAGTGTCTGTTCATATTCTGTCCCTAAAAAACCAGTTCTGCGGTTGAATGCCAGTAACTCTAAGCGAACGCAAAATATTACTCTCAGCATCTATCTATTTCACAGACGTTCTCGATGTACCGCTGCAAAACGTACTCACTTTAGGCCATTTCAAAATTTAGTTTAAAACCCGAGGAATGACCTGTGTAATGGATTGGACAAATCTCAGCCCTGTTTTAAGTCTGGCAATGCTTTTGAGTTAATAACCCTCATTTTTATTCATATTCCAATAAATATATTAGATTTATGACACTCAGGGAGAATTTTACCTGACATGCACATGGTTCAGAAGTGAAAGGGACCTGAACGTAATCTGCACACTCATGTCCCATAAATGTCTTTATGAATACTTTGCACATCGAATATTTAACGCAAGCGGTAAGATGTCATAGCGCACCAATACACATGGTCAAAAGATGGGACAAAATGACCCCGCTACAGGGATTCCTCTATTTCCTGCACAATTGATTTATTTCACATTATTAATGAACTTTGCTGCAGCTCCACTTGTCAGGGCTGCTGTGCAGAGGTCAATAACCAGAGGAAACTTGATGTTAGTAGATCCAGCTTAAGTGATTCTGTCGCGCTAACGATTCAATATATCAGGACAAATGTCAGGTGCTTTTAATATGTTGATTCACCACCTCTAATCTGCATAAGCGCAGTGCTTGCGGGGATCCGAGCCGGGAGATTTATAATGCCTTGCTGAAATTCCCCTTGCTTTCGGTAAATATTTGAGGTTGTAGGAAGAGTTGGCCAAACAGCAGAAGAATTTAAAACATTTTTCCTCTTGGTCTAGTGGAAGAACACTGAGGATTAGCGGAGAAATGCAGTTTATTTGTTCATTTTTGTTCATTATGATTTCTGGAGAAATATTTCCATTAGCATTTCCATTCATCTGGCTAAAAACAAAATACTGGTGAACATCTATAATGAATTTGTGATTACACATTATACATTGCTTGCAAAAAAAATCTATAAAATAAAAATAAAATAATAATTCTAAAATGTGCACCTGTAAAGAAATTTTTTTTTTATTATATTGATTAGAATTGACTGTGTTTTTTTTATTTTATTACTACGACATAGGCCATCATATATTTAGCGTATATTGAAAATAACAAAACATATTTCCTTAAAAAATATATTTTTAACATCAGCAGATTCAAAAATAATTTATGTAAATGAAAAAAATTAGTAAAAAAATATTTAAAATATTAATCTGATATCTGATGATGCTTGTAAAATATTTCATAATTATAAGGTCATCCAAAATGCCAGATTGGGGAAGTCCTGCAAAACCATGTAAACTTAAAAAGTACAAGTGTGCAGAGATTTTGTAGAAGGGCCTGGGAGGCAGCCACGTTAACACTAAAGGTGACTAAACTGCTGGCTGCAGTTTTCTGGTCGGTTGCAGAAATCAGTGCAATGGATTGGCAGGAAGAGATTTAGTTGCGTGTGGCAGAGGTCAGTGTATTGTGTATTCTGTGCAGTCAATAATAAAGTAAGGACTTATGCCTGCTGAAAGTTAATGAGCAATCACAAGAACCTTGGAAAGTCATTTGCATCCTTACATCGGCTGCACACTTTGGCTCTGAAAGGGCCCAGGGGATCCAGAGTCATCGAAAAGCCACAGCAGGCAAGATGGAGGAGATAGACCTGCCGCAATGATCCCCAATGCCTCTAAAAGCAGGAGGACTATCCATATAAAAAGCAGATGATATTGCTCTTTTGGAAGTTTTAATGCACATAGTGTTCAATGCTGATCTCTGCAAATCATTCAAAAGACTATTATGCTACATTTCTATATTCCAGAAAACTATAACAGCCAATTTGAAAGATTTTTTCTAATTGAAGCAGAGCAACTTGAAAATTACAACCTTTAATTCATCCAGAAAGTGTTTAAACACACTCTTAATGTGGGTTTAAGTAGCATACCACAGCCACAAAAGCATACTTCAATTGTTTAAGAACACCATCAGTCATATGCTTGGCCTAAATCTGAATTACCTGGACATTCAGGGCATTCAGTTTGTTGCCATATAGGGTCATAAGGAACAATCGTCAGGGCTAGTAGAGGGTGGGTAGTCAATTGGAATATTCAGCATGCCCTTGAAGTCAACAGCCATCACTGTGCATGCATGAAGGATTCACTGTATCAAAGGGTGGCACCCTGCCATACTACACTGGTCATGTAATCAACCATGCTGCTTTCCAGTCAACAGCATACGGAGGTAATCTAGAGCCACGCAGAACAGCGTTTGGTTGTTAACGGTTCTCGCATGTGCTTTTATTCGCCGATACAGACACAACACTAATACACTCTGACAGAGTTTTCTGGATTACTATTCAGCAGTGCTGCAACACTGCTAATGAATATACAGTGCAAAACACTAAAATCAAAAGTATACAGAACAACTAGTGCAGTCCAATTCTTGAATAAATGATTCTTATAAGCCATTTTTTAATCTCGTTCTAGTGAATCAAAAACATACAACGTACACAGTAACTTATAAAAGATAAATAAAGATGCACATATTTTTTTACTTTATTTTATGAAACAATAAATAATAAATGTATAATACATTTATAATAAATAATACAATATTTTATCATTATCACCAATTAATTTTATTTTGTGCTTGTTTAATATTGTTATTTAACATATATTTATGGCAAGCTATTGGACTGTATTTATGCTGCTACAAAAAAGAATGAAAATGTCGCTAAAACAATTCTCGCAAAAGTGTGTTTACAATTTTTTATTATTATTATTGGTGCAAATTTTTTTTAAAAGCCATTAAATGTCTATAATGTAAAAATATACAAATTTCATTAAATAAAAGACACTGAGCTACTGAACCTTGAAGTCTTGTATTTATTTAATGATATTTGTATTTCAGTGTGCCTTCAGGTTTCTAAAATGCAAAACTATACAAGGAGAGGAAAACAAATCTCATTACTTTGCTTGGTGCTATTTTTCCAAAACAGTATTGGAATATCACGACAAGAAACAGATTGTTTCCCAGCCCACATCCAACAAGCCTTATTCTAATGTGCCAAGGCCATGCGACTTCTAGCTTTGTTACAGTCAAGTGCCAAGAGCCTTCCTCCCCTCCTATTTTTAATATATCTGTATAGAGAGAGTATATCTTACACTGTTCTGACAAGAGACAAATGTTTCATTCAAATGTGGCTTTCGCATATTGTGGAAGAAGTAATGAATTCCTGTGCTCTGGCGGGCCCAGTTCACCGTGTCAAGCCTGTGCAAGGCGGAACCCGGCTGCAACAGCAAAATTAAATTTAATGTTCCAGCCGCCACTAGAAAGGTGCATAAATCAAGGCTTTTGATTTGCATGGACTGTTACGAACAACCCTATTCCACACAAAAATAAACCAAGCCTCAAATATGATGTCAGCTGAAGAACAAAGCAATTTTATGATTAATAAAAGTGAGCAAGTGGCGGAAGAGTTTTAATTTTCACTGGTGTTACATCGCTCGGATGTCAAGTATGTTATTAAAAACACAGCTTCTATTCTCTTTTCATTTTTAAAAGAAATCTATCACAAATGTGTTTTTTTTTATGTTTTGGGGAAAACAAGAAGCAAAACAGTTTCTTAAAGGAACAGTTCATCCAAAAATGAAAATTTGCAGAAAATATACTAACCCTCAGGCTATCCAAGATGTAGATGAGTTTGTTTCTTCATCGGAACAGATTTGGAGAAATGTAACATTACATCACTTTCTCACCAATGGATCCTCTGCAGTGAATGGGTGCCGTCAGAACATTACAATAATCCAAAAGTAATTGAAACAACTCATAAAGCTGTATGTTTGTAATAAATTCTTCATTAACACATTTTTAACTTCAAACTGTTACGGCTAAAATACAAGTCCTCTAATATAGTTTTTTTTCCAGTGAAAATGTCGTTTTGTCCGGAGAGAAATATGCACAGATCAAGCACCGTTTACAAGCGAAAACATTCCAAAACGTAAGTTGGTGGATTTTGACACGAGAGGACAACAAGGGATGGACTTTTCAATGGATTTTGGACTCTATTGTTATATTTTGGCCAGAAGCAATGGTTTAAAGTTAAAATTTGTTACTTACAAACACGCAGGTTTTTGCTTTAAGAGATATTATCTGATAGTCGTCTGGATTGCTTGTGGATTATTGTGAGGTTTTTATCAGCTGTTTGTACTTTTATTCTGATGGCACCCATTCACTGCAGAAGATCTAAATGCTAAATTTCTCCAAATCTGTTCTTTGACCTGTCATAACATCCAGACTGTTTATTTAATGGTTATAATATTATTTTAAAACTAATCATTAAATTATTTCCAATTAAATTGTTTCCTACCACAATAAACCAAAGCACCAATATATGACGTGTTGCTGAATGTAACTATGAGGCTGAATTGAAGGCTATTTAACAATATAGATATATTTAACAATATAGACTAAATATAGCTATATAGCTAAATATAGCTAAAATATTAGTTATATTGAGAATATGGCACTACATGGAGTTGAAATTGCTTAAAAATACTCTCATCTTCAGACAATCATATTAGACTACACAACCAAATGATCTACAGCAACTTGACACGTACACACACAAATAAAAATGAATGCAGTGAGCATATGGATCTATGAGGTCACAGTCCGCCTGTCATTATCATTCCAGCACCAGCTAACTGTCATTTGAAACTAGTCTGCGGACCCCTTAGAAATCAGACTTGATCGATATCACATTAATTTAGACTTCTGCTGATCTGATCAACTATATTTTATATTGGGGTGAACATGGGACCTACAAGAAAAGTTTGTAAAAATAGTGTTAATAAGAAGGAATTTCCCATACTGATTGTTCACAGGTTTTTTCCCTGTATTTTGAATTATGCATTGCATTGTGTTTTAGGGTTAAAAAGAAATGACTGTAAACTGTAATAATTTCTGCATGCAGAAAATGACCAGTACCTCTGTATCCTGCAGAGAGGGCAAGAACCTGGTTATTGAAATAATAAGGAGCCACTCTCAATCTACTTTTCTCATGCTTTCCTTCTGCAGAGACATACATAGGCATGTGAAGGGGGAAAGTAGCACTGCCCTCCCAAAGAATTATGGGATTAACTTCCACGGCATTGCCGCAGCACCGGATAAAGAGGTGCAGGTGTAGCGACTCACCCCTATAGTTAAAGAGATTATCAACAATGAAAATAATCTAAGAAAAGTTACTCTGTGCTGCAGCCTCGATGAAACGTCTTGCCGTTTTCTGAACAATCTCCTAGAAAAGGCTTTTTATTGTATAAGTGGGCAGGAGCCAAACGTCCTGTACTGGTGGCCATCCTCTTAGCCCCCTGATCCCGGCCCGCGTCAATCTGATCTGCAAACTCAATAAAAACGATAGGAAGGATGATTGGCTTTTACATTAAAAGCCATATATTCTGATGAATTTGTCTTTTTCTTATAGTTGACGTGCGCTTGCAACGATGGAATAAAGGCTCTGAGTGCATCAAGACATAAACAAATGGAACAATATGAAAAAGAGTGAGAAGTGGCCTGCAAAATGACAGTCATGCACAGCGATGCTTCAAATCAGTGTCAGCTGAGGAACAGAATAAAAGATGAAACACAATACAAAATAAGATTTAAGAACCTGCTAGCTTTGTCAGAATAAAGCGAACAGATGCCACTTTCTCAATTAATGGCGAGTCTTAATTTGCAATGTACAGCTATAAACAAACAAATTTATGCTGTTGTCTTTATTGTTCAACAGAGAACTGCAGTTCAGAGTCATTTTATGAAGAACGCTGGATCAGAGAAAGTGGCGAGTGTCGTTTAACTGCAAGCCCATCTGCGTGCATGGTCACAATGCAAAACCGTAACTATTCATGGCCATATGTCCAAACAGAGAATGCCATCTAAGAGTGACAGAGCTGTTTAATGGCATTGGTAAATGGCTCACTGAAGTGAATGTATTAAATGGTTTACTGTGCTAGTATCAAATGTGTGTTTTATAATGATTTGAGACCTCTTTAGACCAATGAAATGTTTAGTAGGTCTCTTGCTCGTTGCTGTGCTGGTTCTTCCTACGATTCATGTGAAGGTATGCCATATACTCAAATTAGTGATAACTTAAATGGTATAAAATGACCCACATCTTACTTTGTCATGCCTTTTAATCAGTGTTGGGAAGGTTACTTTGGAAATGTAATAGGTTACAGATTACAAGTTACCCTACTTAAAATGTAATATGTAGTGTAACTTTTCAATTACTTTATTAAAACAACCAATCAGAACATGACACATACACAAGGCAGAGAGACATGAGGCAAGGGAAACATGACACAAACAGCATGAAACAATTACAAAATAAAAGACATGGAAACATGAACATGACAAAACCCAAACACCACATTACAACCAGGCAGGGTTAAACTTACAATATGTGCTCAACACTGATAACTGTCAGACTTTCTAAATCCTTCATCACTTGAATTAAGATTATAATATTTTAATTTTAAAGGAGACATTGGATGCAAAATATCTTCATTTGCATATAAATGTGTCTTAGCAGTGTGTGGACACAACCACCCTACAATGGTAAAAATGCACTCCTTTTTTTTTTAATCCCCCAAAAACCTCATCAATTATCAAGCCATTTTGATTTTGGAGTGAATACCAGCACTCTCTTCCACCTTCAGTACCACGACTGAGGTGAGACCCTTGAGCAAGGCACCAAACCCCCAACTTTGTTGGTGTGTGTTTACGGTGTG
>NW_015658727.1:668539-672458 GCF_001515625.1 Sinocyclocheilus rhinocerous | reverse complement strand
CAGATGTAACCCCCTTTGTAATCCTTAACATTTTCATAAGTAACTGTAATTTAATTACACATTTTTTCTTAGTAACTGTAACTAATTACAATTACTTTTATTTTGTAATTAAATTACGTAATTCCGTTACATGTAACTAGTTACTCCCCAACACTGCTTTTAATATTTCAGGAGATTATTTTAAAGCATTTGCCCAAAAAATAAACTTTTTATTCCACCCTTTGTGAAGGAAATTTTTACAGCCACAACTGTATTACTTTTATATTTCGCGAGCTAATTAAAATACCTCAGGTTCCAGACTGGGAACAGAACGGTCAAAAAGTAAAAAATAAAACTGTGCATTAGTTGTATGTTGTATGTATGTGATTCCAAATTCATCCTTTGTGTGCATCCATATTCGGTTTCGTCAGATATCGTCCTGTTACAGTGCACATAAACTGCACGCAGCATAAAAAACTGCTCAACCCATGATGTCTGATTCATGAATGAATGACTCTTATGAACTGGTTCTTTTTAATCAGGCACTCAAAAGATAATAATGAAACATGAATACTGCATGTCAGTTAATGGAGTGAGAGTTGTTACTGACTTCACAACTGATTCTTTCAAAAGTCATTTTTCAATTGTGTCCAATTCAAAATGAACCTGTAAGTATTGTTGATATATACTTTAGATCTGTGACTTACATTACTATATTTAATAATTGTTTTTCTATATGATAGAGTGTAATTAAAGATACATATTTGAAAGTTTTGTTGAATAAATTGATAATGGTAGCATATGCTAAAAAAAAAGCACATTCAACAAAACAATTTTTTCTTCTTTTCAAAACGGCAAAAATATTCTTATAAAACGTTAAATGGTTCAAACACCATCAGTATCACTAAAGTGGCAGCACTGAATTAGAACACATTTTTATTAATTAAAACTTCACTGTTTTTCTACCATTCAAATGTTTGGGGTCAAATGTGTTTCATTTTTCTTCTCAGTTTTTCTTTTTATCTGGAGCCCTGTAAATACAGACTAACTTTTTCAAATTGAGGATGTCCCTAAATGTCCCCAAAGCAAGGTTTTGTCCTCTTTTACTCACTTTTGGCTACAAATTTGTCCCTAAACTATACCTAAGTAAACCCTCACACACACACACACATACACGTGTATTTGTGAGTCTAGGGCAAAGTCAGGACAAGGGCCCCTGTGGGAAAAACACACAAACTTCTTCCTGCAGTGACTCAAATCAATCCTGCCGGTAGACATTCCTGTATCAATGAGCCTGGGTCCCCAAAAAGACCAGGACGAACAAGTACAACCAACGAGAGAGAAAGAAAAACAAGAGGTGGGCTGAAGAAAAAAGAAACAAGAAAGAAAGAAAACAACTACTTTGGATTTTCAGCTTGCAAATAAAAAAGAAAAGTAATCAATCATGTTTGAGGCGTTTAATTCCCGGGCTGCTGTTCTGGGCAGGGGAAGAATGAAATGGGACAAGACTAGAATATGCAAAGTTGTGCGCTCTTTCACAAGAGTTGCTGGGAGGAGAAACACGTTAAGAAGAGACAAATTGACATTCCGGGGGATAACATAAAGACCTGGTAAACGTTTACTGTCACAAACACTAATTAATCACCTTGCCAGCTACTATTAATCAAATATTAATGAGATTGTCTCTTTGCTTTGGCTGATCCAGGATCCCTCCTCAGTACTACAGGCGTTGAAAGCCAGACATTCACAACTCAATTAATCTTACAGCACCTATGGTCATAAAAAGACTTCATATTAAAAGCAAATATTCAGAACATCTAAACTGTCCGTATCTCACCATATTATTACACCAAAGTCAGAATAAGACCATAAGTTAATTCTTCAACTGTCTGATGAAGAAAGCAACAATTCCAAAGAGGAAATAATGAAGTTGCTTAATGCTCATCAAGGTTGTATAATATTACTGGCATTCATTCATCTGTGTTTTCTCTTTTTGAACTGGCTTAAAAAACTGACATTAATTATGTTATCTAGATGATCTACACTACAGCAGGCACCAAAACCAGTAGAATACAGCATGGGAGCCTGACACAGACATATTTAACACAAAGATTCATTAGAAACATCAATCAAGCTGAATTTGAAAGTAATCAACAAATTAACCGTCATAGTTGCAATGAAGATGTCTGTAGACTGTCCTTTAGTTTCCAGGGAGCTGACGTCTTGGCCTCCGTGGTTGGTTTTACTCAAATGAAAGCTCATCTGTCAACTGTCAAGACCTTTACAATGTAGATTTCCCACAATGCATCACTCTTCTTACAATTTCCTCATCTCATTTTGGTTCTTTCGGCATATTCTTATTTCAGTAGGTCTGGAACACTGGGAAACGGTTGCACAATAGCTATAGGATGTCAGTGCATTACTTGCAAAATGCAAAGTTTACTTCCTCAGACTGGTACAACTGCTGACATTTTCTGTGCCATTATCTAAAACCAAATGGCTGCACATTTCTTTCCAATGGTTATCTAGAGGCTACACCACCTACACCTTTGAGCACCTGACCTGTGCATCTTTTCACAATAATTTCTCTGTACTGCTCCAAAGGTGTTATTTTCATATCAAACATGTGTATTTATTTTCAGCGCATTTAAAAAAAATTACTCAAGCTATGAATAACAAATAATCGAAGTGATTTGCAGATTACCATTTTTCCCCTCAAATCTTCATTTCCTCCACAGAGCGGTTAGAGACCTTCATATATGGCAGTATTATCACACTTTGGGCATTTATAAACTGAGGGAGTGCATTAAACAGAGGAGGCTGTCACTGCATGCTGATGGAGGGAGCTGCTTTGCTTTCTAAGCTGTATGTAGATCGGCAATGGGGTCAGCCAGCCTATACACTCTCCTGGACACACGGTACATACTAATACAGGGCACGGCATAAAACACATATGAGACATGCACAGAAACAGGCATTAATATATGCCTTGGAGTTCATTTAAATTGCTATAATGTCTATTTCTTGAGGGACAATATCATTACTTGATGATGCTCTGACATTTTTAATTTGTAAATTATTACAAAACATATATATATATATATATATATATATATATATATACACACACACACACATACATACTTTTGCGTGATCATGAAAATTGTTTTCACAATAATTTCTCTGTACTGCTCCAAATGTGTTATTTTCATATCAAACACATGTATTTATTTTCAGTGGCTCAATGAGTTTATTGTTGTATTAAAAAAAATAAATCATTAATCAAGCTATGAATAACAAATAATCGAGGTGATTCGCAGATTACCATTTTCCCCCTCAAATCCTCATTTCCTCCACAGAGCAGCAAGAGACCTTCATATATGGCAGTCCATAATTCCATAATTGTGCAGCACAAAGAGTTAATATACACAGTGATGCTAATGAAGTGAAACTCATCGGCCCCTCGGCGGAGGAGACCTGCTGTTTAATTACCTTTTAAAAAGTCGTTTGATAGTTGCACGCGGGGAGTCCCTTTTTTAAAGGGAACAATGACGAGCCTGTTGAGAGCAGGGGTTTGTCTTTCAAATCAAACTCCAGTCGACGTCTTCCGGGACCGAGGAAAACAGGTGTAAAGACTTTCCGAGCAGCATGAGTCGGGTTGGCCGTAACCTTTTCTTGTTCTCTCCCTCTCTCGGTGATCTTTGCAGGTCACGTTTAATGCTTCCCATTAAAGGGTTCATCTGATGTTGCTAAAAAGAACATTATTTTGTGTATTTGGTGTAATGAAATGTGTTTATGCGGTTTAAGGTTAAAAAACACATTATTTTCCACATACTGTACATTATTGTTTCTCCTCTATGCCCCGCCTTTCTGAAACGCATCGATTTTTACAAAACTCATCGGTCTGAAAAAGCGAGGTGAGCTGTGATTGGCCAGCTAT
>NW_015658727.1:661238-668456 GCF_001515625.1 Sinocyclocheilus rhinocerous | reverse complement strand
GATATTGTCCTCTTTTGGAAGGCCAAACAAAGTAGTTTCGCTTTCACAACGAAACACAGCGTCTCCACGGCATGGCGATGGTGGCAACGATACTACAGCGAGAATAAAAGTTACGCCTTCTTTCTTTGCGTGAACATTTGGGTGGCGTTATGCAAATCTTCCCACATCGTGATGTAGACATGTGGGGGCGTGTTAGAACAAGCCGTTTTAGGTAGGCGTGGTTGACTCTTAACTTTTACAAAGAATATCTCTTTGGATTTGAGACTTTAGTCTTTGCAACTTTACAGATCTTCTTTATGCACCAAGAGCTTGTAACACTTCAAAGAGAAAGGAAAAATTTAAATCGCATCATATGACCCCTTTAAATGGATAAACTCCAGGTTGGAATTAAATATGAATCTGAAAGGAATGATCATAATGAAGCACTTAGAGGGCCATTGGCATAATCGGACAAAAACTAGATCCCATTTCCATCCGTGACCTCCAGACACCGACACTTATTTATAATAATGGCCACCGCACAGGGTGATGACATGATAAACCTGCGACCCTGCGGCCGGGGTTGTCATGGATGTGTCCTTTAATGGCAAATACACTCTCTAATTGGTTTCTCTACCTCGACAGTTCCCCAAAAGAGATGGCGGGACAAGGTTTGTGCCTAACTGATGGGTGCACTCACGTCCTTCCAGGGATGGTGACAGAGATATATCTTCCTCATGTGCCCCATGGGGGTGTCTGAAGGCTTAAAAGCAAGGTACGAACACAAGAACCCCATCGACCTCTGGACGGGAGATGGGAGCATATGTGATGGGACTCCAAGGAGGTGGAGGGGAGAAACGAGTAATGGATGGGGAACGGTGTAGGTGAGGAGCCTAGAGCTCTCTGAACAGTCCTGACAGCTGATCCCTCCGAGGGCCTTTTCGCAATGACTGTTGCTTTAATTAAGGGCAGTGCAAAGAGAGGTACGCTCCTACCTTAGCACTTTCAGAAAACGGCACTACGTGCTTGTCCGCAGTCATGTAAGTGTTTGTATTCTCGATGAAGCGTGCAGAGAACAGGCTAGCATAGTTTGCTTCAGTTCTAGCTCCCTCGCTGTGGAGGAATGACTCAGCCGGCGCAGGCATGTTTGTGGAGCGCTCAAAAGAAGCTTGTAGCTGTGTGGTAATGTCAACGCTAATGTTATGATTACTTGGGCCGGGGGCCTTTGATGACACGGTTAATGAGAAGTCGCGGGGTCCGACCCAGCGGGGTGAAGTTAAGACCTCCCACATCAAACAGTCATACTGCTGGCTAGCCATCCACCCACATCTTCCATCTCAGTGGACTGCTCTGGAAAAATCACATTTCTCTGGAGAAATTCCTCAAGTCATTTAGGCCTGTTATGGGGGATTCATACCATTGGAGGTTCATGGTTGGTTTTTCACACAACATACTTTAGTAGTTATCATGTGAAACAGCAGATATGTTGAGTTTCATGCACTTTAAATTGAAATGTTACTGGGGAGTGCATTGATATTTTGACCCAAATGTTTCCTTATAATGACAAGGAAGGATTATATTATTATTACTGACTTGAAACTTAAGTTGTTATAAAGTGTGTTTTATCTCTGTAGGTGCAATCCATTTTATGAACTGAATGTACAAAATCGTACAGAAAAAAAACAGCCCATTTAGACTAGCATTGTGTAAATTTTGCACCACAAGTGTCACCAATATAGAATTACTGATAATCCAATATTTTTTCATTTAATAGGCAGTATTAAAAATTCTATACTATTTTGTATAAATAAAATAAAGCACAAAAAACTAAACTTAATAATTTGAAAGTGATCTTGGGCATTATAAAAAAATACAAAAAGTATAATATAAAAAATGGAAAAGATTTGCTAAAGATTACATTTAACGATATTTATAAATCATTTGTGCTTTTAAAGATTAACTTTACATTAGCATTAGATCACTTCAAAGGTAATCTAAATGTAAAAATAAAGGAAATATCCCCTCATGCACAATTAAATAAATAAATAAAATAAATAAAAAAAATTGGCACATAACCAATATGGCACTACTGACTTCTCAAATTGTCATTTTTACATTGGTGCGGTGTCTGCATTCAACCCGACTATACTGGAAACACCTCCAGTTGGCGCTATGGGGTAATTGTTGTTGAGCTATCACCTATACAATAAAGCAATGTAGATTGATTTCAAACTTAAGATTACCTGACACATTTAAACAGATGTCAGCCTTTTTTGGAAATCCAGTATTTGGTCATTCCGATGAGTGTCTTGGCTTCTAAACACGTCTGTTAATTTTTGTTATTAAACGTTATTCATAAAATGTCCTCTTTTCACACAATATAAAATTTGACCATGGCAAGACTAACGACTATCAAACTTTATATATTTCACATACTTTTGAAAATCCAATGTTTAGTTGATCCTGATAAGCGCTCATTGTCACAGTTGTAAACACGACGACTATTTTCTTCCATGAGGGGGTTCGGCGTCACGGCATCTTTGTTTCATGGCAGAACATTAAAGGGTTAGTTCACCCAAAAATGAAAATTAGTCCATAAATTACTCACCCTCAAGTCATCCTAGGTGTATATGACTTTCTTCTTTCAGAGGAATCCAGTTGGAGTTATATTAAAAATTGTCTTTGATCTTTCAAGCTGTTTAATGGCACTCAGCAGGTGTTGCAGTGCATCAGTCCAAAAGAAGTTAAATAAAAAGAGCCCATCCTTAATAAAAAAGTGTCTCACACAGCTCCGGGGGGTGAACAAAGTCCTCCTGTAGAGAATCGATGTGTTTTTGTAAGAAAAGTAACCATATTTAAAACTTAATAATTAATTTAATCTAGCTTGCACTCACTGTTGTACACGGAAGCAGTTCTGGGCGGATGACGTATGAGGTCATTGCACAAATGGCATTCTTTAAATATTACACTTTTCAGCTTTAATACCAATTTATAGACACACCAGAGACTAGTATATGTGAACTGATACGATGCCATACAACCAAAAATGATTGTGTGACATTCCTCCAAGGTGTTGTATGACATAATGATCATGCTACTAATTGCATCCATAATAGCATTTAACTCACAGCTGTCCCTGCTGATGACAAAGATGCTCCATCTCATGGGGCCGGTTAGGAGAGTGAGCGAGAGCGTGTTCGTCTTGTCACTCTGTGTGCCTCACGTGTCGTGTCCCCTACTGGAGCAGCACCTCCTGGGATGCGCTAAGCTCCATATAGGGATTCATCCCACCGAAGGCTAGAAAGTCAAGGAGCACAAATAATGAGAAAGGACGTGGGGGGTTAGAAAGAGGTGGAGGCAGAACAAATGCCCGGGCCTAACCGTGATCTAAGCCCCTGGATGAGCCTCTACAGATAAGCAATGCCATGTCACTGCCGCAGCACCGTCAAGAGGGTCTTGTCCGTAGCCAAAGCTCTCTCTCAAACACACACACATACATTCAAACACACACTCTGACGGAGATCATGCCCTTTTGTTATGTCTTTTGTTTTTTTCCAACCTCCTCTATGAAAAAGTTTACTCAGCTTTGGATTCACATCTCGCAGATGGCCGCTCCGTGCAGGAAAGAACCATCATCGCACAGGGAAAATATTATTGCAGGCCTGACCTCCGTTTGAAAGTGTTCCCATTGAGTGTTTTTATGATTCCCGGAGAAGTACACCACCCCCTGAGAAATTATCATCCTCATCAAAGTCCATGATCTTCAATGGCCACGCTGAGTAAACATGCTCTTAGTCGCTCATCGCACTTCTACAATAATCAACATGGCACATTTCGTCCCGAATACATAATAAACAAATGCACAAAATGAACACATTGCTGGCAAGTGGACGGTTATTGTCCAGTGCTATTTTTGGACAGCTACGCCGTTCACTCTGAGGCATGTAAATATCTTGCTTACAATGTTATGCTTGTGTTTGAATGTATTTTCAATTCATTTTTTTGTCACGTGCGTCTTGGAATTCAAAAGTGACCCGCTTTTGACATTCACTGATAAATTAACTGCCCTATTTGAGGACATAAAAGGCTCTACAATGTTTGCTCAGAGAGGAAAATTTCCTCTGTTGTTTGCTTTAGACAATGCTCAAGTGATGAACATCTGTCCACAAATTTACATCAAAGTCAGTTTTCAAATGGAGGGGCTTGGGAAGTCTATTTGAATACCCAGTATGACAATCCCGTCTCCCTCTGAACTGAACCTCACAGGGGGGCGCCTCTGTTTGTTGCCTGAAGCCCTAATTGGGCCTTCCTCACTTTTTATTACCGAGTTCTGCTCCACATATGTGACTGAAACCAGACAGAGAGACAGAACAAATATATGATTTTCTCTGTGGTGTGGGTGATAGGACTGCTGGCTAAGATTACGTGACTGATCTGTCTTTGCGATATGTCTCTTGTCAGCTGTGGAGGCAAAGTTGTGCTTGAAAGCAGCAAATATCTCTTTAAATGCCTGGCCTGAAGAGGATGAAATTGCCTCACATGTTATATAATGTCTGGTGCAAGTGCAGATCTCATAACAAGGTACGAGTTCTCAATAAAAATTGTAATTACCACAGACAATTTAGACCATTTGCATCTTACTCTGACAACAAAATAAAAATAAAATAAAATAATGATTATTATTATTGGGGAAAAAAATGTGTTTATGTAAACATGTGTTACATAAATATATCATTATTATTATGATTATTAAATAAATATTTTATCATGTTGTTAATATAATAATAATAATAATAATTATTATTATTATTATTATTATTATTTTATTATTATTTATTTTCCAGAATATAAATCAATCTTGTAACAGTACCAAAAGCAACCAACTATTCCTACAGTACCAACATCCCAAATACTTTACTAGAGTTCTGTATTAGGCTTTGTCTCTCATGATTGCATGCACAACATGAAAATGTCATGCAACAGTCAATATGTTGATTCCTTGAGTGACTCAGCTCTCCAAAGAAACAGTCTGAACTGCTCTGTAAGGAATTTACTTTCAAAGACAACACTGGCTAATCGCCTGACCTGCACTCATGGGCTCAATTGATTTACACGGATCAAACCTTAAATCATGCAATTTAGTCTGCTGTCACATGGCATAAACGTATGACATTTTAAAATGAAAAACACACAACTGAGGAGGTTCAATGACAACATCTGCCATTCACAGATTTACCACTCAAGAAGAAAAAACTAATTTAGTTTGCTCTTTTAGAATCTTCAAATGCTGAAGAAATATTTGGACAAACGGTATCCAGTAAGCTATAATGGACTATTCAATTAAGTTTCTATATAATAATAATAATAATAATAATAATAACAATAATAATAATAATAATAACACAATGTAGTATTATGTATTATAGCTAATATTTGTATATTTATGTATTATGCTAAATATTTTCTTAGACATTTTATTTTTAATAAATAGTTGCAAACAAATTTTTAGGATTTAAATAAATTAAAGTGATTTTATTGTAACCGCATTTCTGACTAACAAATATGATCAAAATGGATTCAGTCTGTACAGTACCATAATGTCAGGAAAAATCAGCTTGTAATTTCCTCTGTAAACTACAGATGGCAGTGTAAGGAACGCAAACTCTTTATTTCACCACAAACTGAGATTTGTACAGGGTCCATATTCTGTAATTTGGCACAATGTCAAGATAAATGCACAGCTTTCAGATGTGAAATTCAGAATGCCATTACAAAACCACTAAAGCAAATTATCTCAAATATTATTTACTGACTGACCAAAAATAAACATATTGGCTCAGTCCAGTGAAAATATAAGTGCTCAAACCCAAAACCAACATTAGAATTTAAACACATAAAACTAAATAAATCTATTATTAAAATAAAACAAAAATAAAAAAAACTATACATTTTAGCATTTAAATATTATACTATGCACTGCTTTTTACATTATTATCAGTGTAAAACTTATTTTATTTTTAAGATATTATCCTAAAAATTCTACCTTCAACAAATACTTCTGACCTATGATAATGATGATGATAATAATAATAAAGCATGCTGTAACAAAATGCCATATGTTACTGATTTTATTATTATTATTAATATTAATTAAATATAACCATAACATATTGTCACACAAACTGTCAAAAACTGACTAAACATTGACAGCCTGCTAGTCTATTATTTTATTATTCTAGTCTATTATTTTATCAGTAACAAATGTGTGTTTTGGAATACATGTTTCACTGCATATTTTACTCTGAAAAGCATATAAGCTGCATTTGGTGCTCTTGGTTAAACAACCTGCATTTGCAGACAGTTGTGCTGCACACACATTTTGTGGGGGCCTATTAACCGCCATTTAAATTCTTTTTACCCTCCCCTTTGAAAAGCCTCATGCAATTGATTTAACTCCCATGCATGCAGTGCTTGTCCCCTCCGGTTAAATAAATGGCAAACAGTTTAAGTCTTAATTGATTTTCCTCTTCTGCCTTACACTCATCAGCCGCCCGGCACTGTATGTAAATCCTGTTTCAGAAAATTTAATAAATTAATTCAAGCGCAAGGTGACTTATAAGATTTTAAGTGTCTGACCAAAATGAGACTTGGTATAATTAGTTGAATGTTTAGGCTAATGATATTAGGGACAATCCATCAGGGGGACGGACGTGGAGGGAGTTTCTAAGGGAGGGGAGGTATGAATGGGCAAGAGGGTGATATGTAGGGGAGGGTGAGCAGCTGCCATGCCATGGCTTGACTTAACCTCTGTCACTTTGATGGCCTTTGTGTTCGCTGCCACGCCAAAGGAAGAGCAGATGTCCCCAAGCCCCCTCCACACAGCTCTGATTTTATAATAAAATTAAAGAGACACTCTAATGCATGTATGCACAGGCATAAACCCACATCCAACAACCTCTGTACAATATGCTCAGGCTTACGGAGAAACCGGAATGCAGCAGGTCTATCGATACAGCCGTTTAAATGAAGTCTGGGTTGTCTGGTGGCCGCAGATATTGTGTTATTTCTTTGGCTGAATTAAGACAGTGTAATGAATGGGACACATTAAACTGGCCTTTTTTCTCTCCGCCCCTCTGCCCTCCCCCTCCCCTTCACCCATCAATGAAAAAGAAATCCTGTGGTAATGAATGTTAACCAGTCATGAAATTATAGTATCTAAACAGTGGCTTTAACAAGAGC
>NW_015658727.1:619073-659610 GCF_001515625.1 Sinocyclocheilus rhinocerous | reverse complement strand
GTAACAAAATGCCATATGTTACTGATTTTATTATTATTATTAATATTAATTAAATATAACCATAACATATTGTCACACAAACTGTCAAAAACTGACTAAACATTGACAGCCTGCTAGTCTATTATTTTATTATTCTAGTCTATTATTTTATCAGTAACAAATGTGTGTTTTGGAATACATGTTTCACTGCATATTTTACTCTGAAAAGCATATAAGCTGCATTTGGTGCTCTTGGTTAAACAACCTGCATTTGCAGACAGTTGTGCTGCACACACATTTTGTGGGGGCCTATTAACCGCCATTTAAATTCTTTTTACCCTCCCCTTTGAAAAGCCTCATGCAATTGATTTAACTCCCATGCATGCAGTGCTTGTCCCCTCCGGTTAAATAAATGGCAAACAGTTTAAGTCTTAATTGATTTTCCTCTTCTGCCTTACACTCATCAGCCGCTGTATGTAAATCCTGTTTCAGAAAATTTAATAAATTAATTCAAGCGCAAGGTGACTTATAAGATTTTAAGTGTCTGACCAAAATGAGACTTGGTATAATTAGTTGAATGTTTAGGCTAATGATATTAGGGACAATCCATCAGGAGGACGTGGAGGGAGTTTCTAAGGGAGGGGAGGTATGAATGGGCAAGAGGGTGATATGTAGGGGAGGGTGAGCAGCTGCCATGCCATGGCTTGACTTAACCTCTGTCACTTTGATGGCCTTTGTGTTCGCTGCCACGCCAAAGGAAGAGCAGATGTCCCCAAGCCCCCTCCACACAGCTCTGATTTTATAATAAAATTAAAGAGACACTCTAATGCATGTATGCACAGGCATAAACCCACATCCAACAACCTCTGTACAATATGCTCAGGCTTACGGAGAAACCGGAATGCAGCAGGTCTATCGATACAGCCGTTTAAATGAAGTCTGGGTTGTCTGGTGGCCGCAGATATTGTGTTATTTCTTTGGCTGAATTAAGACAGTGTAATGAATGGGACACATTAAACGGTCCTTTTTTCTCTCCGCCCCTCTGCCCTCCCCCTCCCCTTCACCCATCAATGAAAAAGAAATCCTGTGGTAATGAATGTTAACCAGTCATGAAATTATAGTATCTAAACAGTGGCTTTAACAAGAGCTGGATCATGTGGAGGTCCACTCATGCAAACCATAATTTGACCAAAATAATTTTTAATAACTCATTGGATCGGAAATAAGGTATATGCATGTGCCAGCTTTAATTTCCGTACAGGTTGTTAAATGCAAACAAGAAAAAAACAAAAAAATTATTTGATTTTACTTTTTAATTTCTTATTTTTTTAAATAAATAAAAATACAATTAAATAAAATAAACTGAAACATCAGTCTGATTTTCTTTTCTATTTTCTTTTATTTTTATGAAATTTCTAATCTATCATTTATTCTTCTCAATAATAAAAATAATGTAAAAAAAAAAATTAAATACATACAAAAATGACAATAAAATTAAATAATAAAATTTAAAAAATGAGTCGCTTCAGGATTTTGTTTTTTGTAATGTGAAAAATAAATAAAAATAATTTATTATTTTCCCTATTTCTCATGTATTTATTTTTTAATAATAAAAATAATGGTAAAAAAATTTTCAATAATAATTAATTAATAAATAAAATAATAATATAAGTTTGATATTTGATTATATTTTTTAATGTGTTAAAATAATAATGAATGCGAAATAATACTATAAAAAATAACTCTTTTTTTCAATCAAATAAAAAAAAAGTCAGATGTTTCAGGTTTGTTTTATTTTTTGTCATGTAAAAAAATAGACAATGAATAATTAAAATGCATATACATTTTGAAATCAACCTATTCACCATTTCAGAAAGTTTAAATACATTGTTAGCATTGCACAGAAACAAATTAAACTAAATGAAATGAAGCCTCAATATACTCAGTCCTAAAAAGTCCTGAAAGCCCTATTCTAACAACCTCACGCTACGGCTTTTAACCGAAAGGGTTGTCCAAATAAAACACCTCTCCCCAAACTCTGGCAGAGGTTCAGAAGTCAATTTTTATTCAACTAGAGGAAGGATGAGCTGACTTAATGGAATATGTTAATACTTCTGATAGTGGGTCACAAGTGCCTCTCTTATTATTCTAAACTAGACAACAATGATGGCCCTAGAGTCCAGTCAAGCAGCTCCCAGATAGTGTGAACTTCTGAACCCCAGACAATGCCACTGTACCTGCCTCCGAGGCCCTCTTGGGTGGTCCTCTATGTGCAGGGAGGGCACATAGAGGGGGCTGTCTCAGAGACAAAAGAGATGGAACATTCATTAAGTAAATTAGCCTTACAGTGCAGACATTTGAAGAGACCCACCATCTCTTTTTTTCTCTCTCTGCCGCACAAAATGGGGACAAATTGTTGCGTCTTCTCATTGCAGTCGTATCATTTCCTGCAAGCCTTTGGTCATTCGGCTCACTCAGTGGTCAGTGTTATTCTCCCGGGTGACGTCCCTGAGCTTTCACAGTCAGGAATGCTGTGCTGTGGATTGAGTGTGCTGCCTGGCCATTGGCTTGTAAATGATTTCAGCTGAGAAGAGAGCAATGATAATTTGTAACTCTGAGTGCTATAATGGATTCAATTGTGTGGTATAATGCCCTGTGCTTGGATTTGGGATCACAGAATATCATATTCTTTAGAGCTCACACTGCCAACTTATACACGATGGTCAAACATTTGAGGTTCATTTTGACATACTGGTTGATTTTGATGTCAAAAAGAAGTATATAAAATGTATTATTTAACTTACAATATACGAAGGAGTGGAAAAATGTGTTCAAATACTCCATTTAATGTCAAAGAACTTTATATAAACAAAGTTTATAAATAAATAAGCTTTTTTTCACAAAATGTGTGATTTTCTGTCACAGTTTTTTTTCTGGTGATTAAGGGATAATACAAGACTTCTTACCTTATAGAAATGGGTGTCAAAAAAAAAATTACTGCCAGCAATGCCCACGAAAATTCATATTATAAAGGTGTGGACTGGACCATATCAAATATGTGTCTTAGCCATGTTTATCTTTATGTATTGAGGGGTCATGTAAAACAGGCTATTATGAGGATTATAATGCGTCAAGCATAGAGGGAAAAAAACAATTCTGTATATTTTCGGCTGAATTTCAAAGTGGGCAGCCCAGTTAAACCAAATATTATTGTTCACTCTGTTGCCTTTTTGTCCTTTTAATGGATACAGCAAATAGTTCACTCCGGCCTCACATTGACACAACCTGCACATCATGTGACAAAATCAAATGATAAATTACATGGCTGCCACATTTGATTAATTGTGGCTTTAACATACATGTTAAATGCAACAATAAAAGAGCCCATTATTCACTTTTCCGTTGCAACCCTCATAAAACCATCCAGCGTATAAATCCTCATAGGAAACCCATTTGAATTGAAATCAATTACTTTCCTCAGCGGGAAGAGGTCCCTTAGATGCCCACAGAGCGATACAGCTGATCCATAGAGTTTAACACAAGAGTTGTGTCATCACGTATCTCCGATATGAGCCTCTGTCGGTCATTGTTTTATTGACCCCCGTACCCCACCCCCTCGTGAAAAGCTAAAGTAAATGACAGCATTTTAAATAATCTGTGAAATTGCTGCATTAAGATAATTAAAGCCTTTAGAGGAGTTTATCCAGCTTTAAATGTCTTGAGAGGGCTTTGCTGTTTGCAGATGGATGTTGGCAGGGCATTTTGCTAAAGTGGCCCAATAAAAATTACCATGTAAAAAGAACCAAGACAAAATCTCGAATGGAGGGAGGAAAACGATTCCATTATTGTGCATGGAGGCTCAGTGTTTCTAACAAGAAACTTGCTTGAGGTTTTTTTTTTTTTTTTAGTTTATTTGTATTTTCAGCTCTTTTTTTTAAAATAAAAATATAAACAATTTTGTAGCATGTATCAAAGTTTTGGGGTCATTTTTTGTTTGTTTGTTTTGAAAGATATAAATACTCTGATCAATTTAATTAACCTTGCGGATTAAAAGTGGAAAAAATAAAGAATTACATTGTTACAAAAGATTTCTATTTCAAATAAATGCTGTTCTTTTGAATTTTCTATTCATAGAAGAATACTAAAAATATATCATGGTTTCCACAAAAATATTAAGCAGCACAACTGTTTTCAAAGCTGATAATAATGAGAAATGTTTCTTGAGCACCAAATCTGATTTCTGGAGACTGGAGTAATAGCTGCTAAAAAGTCAGCTTCACGGGAATAAATATTTTTTAACATAAATATTTTAATATAGCAAACAGTTATTTTATGGTTTAAATATATTTTAAATATTACTGTTTTTTTATTTACTTTTTTTTTCTCAAAAACATTTTTAAAAATCTTACTGACCCCAAAATTTGAAATCGTAGTGTATAACTTTTATAGGTTTTAATTATATGTTAAAAAGCACAACCAACTGGAAAAAAAAAAAACACACTTTCTACATATTTCTTATTTTTGCACTTTTAGAACCACAAAGTTCAATCTCATTTTTCTCATCAGTCTCAATGAAAACTCCCATAGTCTCAGGGTTCCTCTATCATCTTATCAAAACAGAGATGAAAAACAAGGAATGACTCAACAATCTGACACCTCATTAAAATACCAAACACTCACAATTATAAACTCTTCAGTTTGTGTTAGTTGATAAGGCTCAAAAGGTTGGAATAGTCCCTCTTACTTGAACTAATATTATTGTAATATGACGTGTTCGTATGGGCTAAGATGGAAAGAGTTTATGCATTTGTGGTAAAGCAACACCATAATGTGTCTATTATGAAGTTGGCATGCATTATAGACACTGATAAATATCACTAAATCAGATATCACTAAATATTTATATCAAATATTATTTTGTGACTGTACAAAAGAGAGACTTAGATTTAATAAACACATATATTCATGCATTTTATGCATAATAGAGTTGCACATTTTTACACTGCGGGAGTCTCATAAAACCCGACAAAATATGATCTACTGCCTCTCATTGTGAAATTACACTCTTTGGTCATTTGTAAAAGGAAGTGCTAAAGTGAAATGACTCAATTAGGTTACAATATACAGATTTCAGCAGCTGGGGAATTAATTGCGTAAGTGCTCATTAGGCATTCAGTTTAGGCAATTAGATTCCTTTTAGTCTGACAGAATAAATGACTTTCCAGTAATTGGACTTGTAGACAGCTAGCACCTGAAATGAACTGTATGCAAAGTCTTATTAAAATAAAAACATCAAATAAAAATTAAATGGAAAATGAATGAGCTGGAAGTGTGCAATAGATATTGTGAGGTTGCTGCTCTCTTTTATTTGCAATGTTCTCTTTCTTTGTCTTTCACAAATATTTCCACATGGTGAGGTAGATATGTGGGGGCGTGTTAGAATGAGCCGTTTTAGGGGGGCGTGGCAGAGTCTTAACTTTGATAAAGAATATCTCTTTGGTTTTGAGACTTTAGTCTTTGCAACTTCAGGGATCTTATCTATGCACAATCAGCTTGTAACACTCCAAAGAGAAAGGAAAACTTGAAATCGCATCATATGACCCCTTTAAAACACTTGGACGATTTCCCAAATCCCCCTTAGAACCCAGAAGCCCCGTAGATTCACTGAGTATAATAAAAATAGTTTGTTTCTTTTACAAATACAAGTTTATGCTGACAATATGCTGATTATTACTGGTTAAAAAAACAAAAGTCCCTACCCCATTGGATGAGTTTCTGTGTCATTCGCAAATAAATAGTTTGATAGTCAACTTACAAATGGATGGGAGAAAGTATTTTAATGCTGAAAAAAAAAATTCATCTTTAAAGGATGGACAGACAGATTAATTGGACACTGCTAAAGATCATTTGATAGAGGGTAAAACCCTACCTCTTTTACCTTGAACTATGTAAAAGAATGTGTGCTTGAAACATTTTTCCCAGAATTGATAGTGAACTGATTTATGGCCCTTATGGTTCGGTATAATTCATTTTATGCATATGACTTCTGTTACAATTGCCATGTAGGGCGATTATAGAAGTTCACTGCTTATATGAAACCATCGATAATTGTGGATTCATCACTGAGAGGTCTTATCATCTGGATGGAGAGAGATCAAATATTTTCTCAGGACAGGACAAAAATAATCTTAAAAGGCAATTGTCTCAGGTTGACTAAATCCCTTAAAGAACTGAGAGTCAAACATTTGAAGGATATTGTACAAATATGTGAGCAAGCAGAGGATGGAGCTGAACTGTTGAACTTTCTTAACCTTCTGGTGTGATTATGTCCATCATTATTTTCTTCTTGAGAATTTAAAAAAAGCAGTGGTGACCATCTATAAGTTTGCTCAATCAATGACACAAAGGCTTCAGTGGAAAATAAATACATTAGGAATGCATGGTATTTATAGTCAACTAAACATGAAAATGCATATGTATTGACCTTGGATACATGTAAGTTTAAACATACTGAATTATGTTAATTAAACATACAGAACTAACTTAAAAGCTATTAAAAGTTGATTCAACAATTTAGCCTAAAAGTTGAGTAAATAAATATAATAAATAATTAAAATAGAAGAATGACAAAACACAGAACAAACAAACAAAAACAATAGAAGAATCGCGGAGCTCAGCGTCCTTGCTGCCATTTGCGGCGCCATGCTGGATCAGATCATGAAGCTGTTAAATTAGCTGTTGAGTAAATTAATAAATACAAACTTGAATAATTGGATCTATATATAAAAATCATTAATGTTACTGAGTTTAAAATATTGAATTGTGTTAATTAAAAGTACTCAATAAAAGCTGTTAAAAGGTGATTTATGACACTAATTTACCATAAAGTTGAGTAGATAAATATAATAAATAATTAAAATAACATTTTAATTATTTAAACTACATGTTAAAAATTGATTGAATTTAAACATACTGAATTATAAATAAAAGCACATAATAACATAAAAGCATAAAAGCGGATACAACAATCTACCCTAAAAATAAATTATAAATAATTAAAATTACTATTATTTTATTTTTTATGTATCTATCTATCTACCTACCTATCTATCTATCTAATTTTTTTTTTATACAGAGCAGTCCCTGTCCTAAGTAGGCCCTTTTAGGCTAGGAAAATTCTTTTTTACTACTGTCCACAATTGAATCCATTTCAAGCTACTTTTAAGGACAAAATGACACCTGTAATTGTGTGGGAAAAGGCTTTTGGTCCCACAGGAGTGAAAGAAAGAAACAGAGACAGGGCGGCTCAGTCAGTGGACAGGTGAGACTGACACGCTGAGTTTCTCCCTTCAGGTGTCTGTCATGCTCACGGGCCAGATAATTAGATCTGAAACACATCACACACAGAGCCCAAGGAGCACAGTCAGGACCAATTCTGGGCTTGTTTTACTAAGTGACTGATGACCAAACTGGGGTCAGGAGTAATGAAGACTACAGACGTTGCTGGAGATCTGCAGGACACTTGTCCAGCAGAGAGGGGGGGCGGCTCAGTCCGTAGGGAGATCAATTCAGCGGGGACGAAGAGGACGAAAAGAGCTGACAGAAGACCACTCTGACACCAGGAGTAGATTCACAGAGATCTATTAAGCTCCAGGGCACAGGGCTGGATGACGTGAATGACGCGCATGGGAACCTGAACCGGCAAGTCGGAAAACACATTTGCCTCCCACCCGTAAACCCCGTAATGTTCTAATCTATTTCCTACTCAGAAATTCATAGTTCCCAGTTATTTGCTCACATGTTAAAAATCAAGGTGTCAGTAACAGAGTTTATTCCCCAACAGAAACATCTTGATCTACCGGGGAACGTCAACAGCTATATTTATGTGGTAATGAAGATAAGGAACGATGGCACACTGCGCACTATCTTTGCCTTTAAAGTCCTAATCAATTCCACCACATAGAGAGAGAGAATATTCAGTCAGAGACAATAAATTACCCACACAATCTAACCGTTTTGAAGTAAAACAAACATTTATAGTATCAAATAGTTTATTTAATACTTCCATGTCTATTCAAATGACATACTCTATGTTGAAACATTAAACTTTGTTTATTATCCCGTTACATTTATCTAACTCACAGGTTTGAATTGCCGTGACCTCACATTACACCCCATTTAAACGATTCACCCCATTAGACATCATCTCTTTGCAAATAAGTCCTCTGCCCGACTGCTCTCATTCATGTCTATCAAACGTTACCGAAACCTCTTAGGGTCCTTCTCTACTCAACAACCGTCACCTCGTGTGTTTGCAAAACAAAGACGTATGCAGTATATCCACATATCGATGTCAACACAACCACAGGTCATTTAGAAACAGCTGTGGCGTGCATCTGAGAGATCTGTATTACACTGAAATGAAGGTTAGAGGAAAAGCCCCTGTTAGATGCACGACCTCCGTCACAGAACACATTTTGACTGAATTGATCTGGATGATATGAATAATTTAGGAGACACCAAAGGAGGCAATATAAATGCACACATATATTCTAATCTCACAAGCCGTGTTGCGTAAATGCTCTGTTTTCTGCTCTCTTGGAGCCGTGGAGCACTGCCGCCTGCCCCTGGTCTAAATGAATGCCGAAATGTATCCTTCCTTCTCTATTCCACATTCAAAGTTATTCACACACAGGTGCATAATCATTATTTTGAGATTAAACTCAGGAAGGAATTTGTTTCCAGTCTCTCTATTTGGGGTGCAATGAAAAAAAAAAAAAGGATAACTTTTTTTGACCTTTAACTTGCCTGTCTCACTGACATCTCTCCTCTGGCTTTATCTGTCTCTAATCCCACTGACACCAGAAACCTTTTGTTATATACAGCTACAAATGTTTTCCTGGGAAAGAAAAAAAAAATTGGCAGACCACACATGACACTCAGAAATTGAGAGGCAATTCTACAAAACAGGTACCTTTTGTGTCCCTCAAATACAGATATCTCTAAAACTTTAACAATGAATAGAAATTAATATGGACATTTTCTAATAATAATAATAATAATAATAATAAACAAATGAAGAAGATAATGGGGAAAAAAACTTTATATTTGTGTAATATTTTGTCTTTTTATTTATATATTTATTATTATTATTACTATTGTTATTTTTCTCTTTCCTAAATGTGCAAATATGCACATTTCTACACAAGGAACTAATCTATAAATCTAAAAAAAAAATCTTTACTTCTAATTCATACTTTTGTCAAGAAGTGAACAATTAAAAAAAAAAAATCTTCATTTTTTTTTTTAACCACTTCATCATATTATATTTGTCAGTAAAGGATCAGCTTAGAGATAATTCATCCAAAAATTAGATTACTCTAACCATGTCACAAAATCCGCCAAATAAAAAGTGGACATTTGTAGAAATATCAGCATTAGATTTTCAAAGAATCTTGAAGTTGCAAAACCCAAGCACAATGCTTATTATACCTCCAACATCAACATGGTAGAAAATCAACGTATATTAAAATGTATTAATGCTTTAATATCAATACAATTTAGAAACACATAAAACACATTATTTGTCTAGAACATTTAAAATTGAATAATAATGTACATTAAAATCAGCTTATCAGTTTTATGGAATGATCCTCTCCATTACAGCTACTACTGAATTGTTTCTTTTAATCTATTTACCCCGATGACAATACGGCACATCTTGTAGCAATCATAACTGTACGTTTAGTAAACTATTAACAGCGCAGCATAGTCTGGAGAACATTAAATCTGTAATGACTCTATGGTGATGAGGAGATGGGGCCAAGCCGTGCATGGTTCAGCAGTTTCAGCAGTCTGAGGAGAAAATAGATTGGACGCAAGTAACAGATGGCCCATAGAAGTGTGTTCATCTGGACACAAACAAAGACCCTAGGAATGATTTAATGAACATTTTGGACCCTAGTAATGATTTAATGATCATTCTGGCCTCAACTATTATTTATATGGACATATAATCAACTGAAAAACCATATTTCAACACTGAACAACGAATGTCAAATGCAGACCTCGTCAGTCATGAAACCCTGTCAACAACAATCCCGACAACAATCCCGACCAATCGTATATTCCCACTGAGACGGTTTGTTTGTATGCTCCAACTCTAATATTTACAAATGCAGCTGTTCTACTAATACATCCATAACAGGAAATGGTATCTCTATTGAAATGTTTTAAATCAAAATCCTCATAAAAATGACAGGTAGCTGCTGTAACGTAAATTACACACATAATTTGCATGGCTCATTAGACTCTTTTGATAAATATTAGCACAATATTGCTTTCACTGAATCATGTTTACGCCTGTTTGTGGTAAACAAGGGAGGATGAAAATTAGAACGGTTAAATTAGGAGTTAATGAGTGGCGTGAGTGTCACACGTGCCGCGTGTCGTGACGCGTAAAGGGAATTCGGGGGGGGGCGACCGAGACCGCAGGTTAATTAATGGACTAAATCACACGTAGATAGAAAAGCACAAGGCTCAAGTTTAACTAGAGCAGCAGGGTATAACACTGACAGATGCCCTATTACAATGTTAATGATATCAGAACCCTGGACAAATAATTACATTCAAAGCTTTCCCTTGTAAAGCCACAATGAGCGGCACACCAAAGATGACTTTCTTGATGAGAGAGCAACTCAGCTGGGGACATATGTGGCACGAGTCGGCGGATTCCCTCAGCAACACCTCAAGAGCCATTGTTGTGCGTTCGGGGCCGCTGTGCCTCATGAAGAGGCTGTTTTAGGCCCTGATAAGGGAGAGACTGCTCCATTTAGCTGTGCCATGTGGTCTCATCAAAGGATCATTGCAAACCTTTTAATTTACCTCTGGCCCTGATTATCCTACTCCTCCCATTGTTCTGCGCTGGATAGGCTTGCCCTCGATCTGTGGTAACAGGTGCTGTGTTCATCAACATCAGCGTGGTATTGCACAGGCATCTGAACTGGATTTTTGTAAACATCAGTGTAATTTAATGCCAATGGAAGAGTGCATTGGATATCAAAGCAAAACGTGTTTTATACATTTGTATTTTTTTATGCATTTAGCAGGTGCTAAAAAAAAAAACATAATATTCCGTCAGACATTTGCACCGACATAAATATATCAGTGCCATTTTTTTTGTCTCAAGATGCACACCAGTAATGTTTTTTTTTTCCTAAGGCACGTTATTATAAAATATACTTAAATGTCTTAATTGAACTATGACCTAATCCTGGCTTAACCATAAGCCCTGGCTGTGAAACCAGGCACAAAAGAAGATATTTTGACAAATTATTTAGTGTTTTGTTTTTGTTACATCAATATAAGTCAGTGAGATCCAATGTTGTTGTAGACCCCATTAACTTTAACTACAGAAGAAAGGAGGCTTGGAATGAAATGAGGGTGAGTAAATAAATTTTCATTTTTGTTTGAACTATCCCATCAAGAATTTTAGTACTTTGAGTATATTAGTACCTTAGGTTACTAATATGGCCCCTTTAGGGGAAGCTAAGGTGCAATGGGCACTTCGTACAGTGCGAGTGATGCTAATTTCATCACCAAAATAGTATGCGCTTGCTGTACGCACACCACTGGACTTTTGTAACCGTGTATACTTTGTACGCGCAGGTCACACATGAGCATTGACTTAGTTGTGCACTAATCAGTTGTTCCACAAGGTTTCATCACTGGCCTGGGCCGTTGTTTCACAGTAG
This sequence comes from Sinocyclocheilus rhinocerous, assembly GCF_001515625.1. Lineage (NCBI taxonomy): Eukaryota > Metazoa > Chordata > Actinopteri > Cypriniformes > Cyprinidae > Sinocyclocheilus > Sinocyclocheilus rhinocerous. Next base: position 647,878 of record NW_015658727.1, on the reverse strand, counting down.
AAACTAGAACCTGAAACTAAAGAGATAGAACTACAAAAAAAAAAAAAATGGAGACTGCAACAACAACAGACGGCCGCATTGTCAAGCGATTGTGTGAGAGGGTTATGAGAGAGCAGCAACTTTAGTTTAAAAGTGTACAAAGATATTTTTTACATTAGTCATAACTTCCAGAGAAAAATAGAGCAGACACAGGACAAAGATGAAGCTTTCTAGAGCACGTGTCGACCGCCTGTGTTCGCATACACATCAAACGGACTTTACTTTGAAAGGCTACGTGTTTGACTGAACACATACGCAAGTGTACATGTACAAAAACGAAGTAAAATTTGGGCTTAACTTTGAGGGTACTGCCCCACTGATGAGGTAAAGGTAAAATGTTTGCAATTTTTTTTCTGACAGTGTAAATCACATAGTAGTCATATCTGAACATTCTTTGAAAAAAAGAATTGAAAAAACTGAAAAAAAAGATTCCAAAAGGGGGTTTTCACAGCAGTCATAGAACAACCATTTTGGACTCCCTACAGAACCTTTCAGTGAACAGTTCTTAAATCATCTAAAGAATCATCTAAATTTAATCATCTAAAGAAACTTTTTCCATCATAAAGAACCTTTTGTGGAATGGAAAGGTTTCATGGATGTTAAATGTTCTTCATGGAACCATCAATGCCAGTAAAGAACCTTTATTTTTAAGAGTGAATGTATGTTTTTCATGAACCATACAGTAGATGTGAAAAAAAGAACCATTATTTTTAAGAGTGAGTAGTAGCAAAGAGCATCAAAGAGAAAACAAGCTATAATTTAAATCAAATAAATCTCTGAAATCAGTCTGGCTACACACACTTTTTTTAAATCAGAAGTGAGTGCTCCAAACCATCTTTCTGTCTGTGAATACAAGAGTCTCTCCAAGAACTGCAATTGTATAATGTGATAAACCATCAAAGGTGATGTTTGTCATCTCACAGCTTTGAAAATGAAACACAGAGGAACATATTTGTGATGGAATTAGGATATTAACAAGATGCATTAACATCTAGTTGTTCCGTTCAGTTGTGTACACATCATGTGGATTTGATGCCATTTTTGTGCCATTCTACAGAGCAGCTCTTCCACTGTCCTCAAACATATTTTCTATACCGTCACATGTCAAATGCAGGAATAATTTCACATTATTTGACCCGTCCTGTGTGATGTAGACGTATATCATACAGGCATCAAGACAGAAGCAGCAGACAGACATCAAGAGGCTGATCAGAGAGAAAAGCGCTTCACATGTAGATCACAAGATCAGTGCTTTGGGTCACATTTGAAAGGCTGCCGTCATAATTCATCTGACCTCCACGTACCGTCGCTTCACATCCTGCAAGAACTAATCAACAAAAGGTAAAGAATGGGGTGGGGAGGCCAATGGCGCAAGATGGGGAAAAATGAAGAGAGCAGAGAAAACCAAAGAGCCAGAACATGAGTGAAATTTCTTTTTTAACCCCTGTCCATATGGCGTATTAATCTTCTCGTGACCTCCTGTTCAGTGAAGTGTCATAGAGTGATTTTCTCCATCTCGGGCCTCTCACTCTCCACACTCTTCCGAAACATTAAATATCACCTGCCGTGATTAATCCAAACTTAATTAAATCAATCAGCGAAACAATGGCAAGGCAATGAGGTATGTAATCATTGAAATAGTAAATTAAATGATGTAAGGGGCCGCAGTTTGCCTTATTGACAGTGATGGAGAGGAAACAGGGGGTCCTGGGAAGGCTGTGCCGGCCGTTCCGGCTGACCACATTGGCCCGGCCCCCTTCGGCACGCTGGGGAACTTTCCAATCTGCGCCGCCACGCTGGACACATTTGAATTAATCAGAGCCCTCTGCTGGCCCGCCACAATGGCCCCTGGTTTCTTATGGATGACTTCCATTTAAAAGCTGTTACTAGAGTGTGAAGAGTGTATCTGTGTCACTGAGCTAACCACATGGATACTGTACACATGAGCCACAGATGCTTTTCCAAGACTGAGATTTATGTGTAAAGTGTGTACATTGTGTTCATGAGATTTTCCAAGTGAAAACCATGTAATGTGATTCATTAATAGATGTTTAAAAACCCACAATCTCAGAGACTAATAATGTAATGTAATGTACTTTATTTCACCAAAACTTTAACAAAACTCATAAGTAAAAATTCATGAAGGACCTTGTGCTTGAAATCCACTGGTGAATAAGCAGCTCAAACTGAGCTGGATTTTGTAAACAAATGAGGATAAATATGATAAATAAACAACTGTAATTCCTTAATGGTTTTATTAAGAGTTATTTCAGTTCTTTAAAGGAATAAATATTAGAGAAAAAAAAGAAATGGACAACAATATTTGTGGAACATACTTCTGATTCACTAAAAAAAGAACCGACCTTTCAGGAAACGGTCTCAGAGAACAATGGTTGCACTATATGTTTCTGATTTACTAAAATCTAAAATCTTTTAATCAGTCATCAAAGTCATTAATTGGGAAATCAGACAACACTGTTTGCAATATATTTTTTTGGATTAAAAAAAAAGAACTGACTCATTAGAATCACTTGATCTGGAATCAGACTGCATTGGTTGTGCTGTAGACTTTTGATTCGCTAAAAAGAACTAACTTTGAAGTCATTCATTCAAGAATCGGACTACGCTGTATGTTTTATGATTCACAAAAAAAGAACCAGCTGCATGGACCGCACTGTCTGTTATAGATTCAAGCTCTAGATTCAGTCGCAGTTTTGCGGGGTTGTTATTTTGCTTCAAAATCTCGACCACCATTCACTGCCATTATAAAGTTTGGAAGAGCCAGGACATTTTAAAATATAACTCCGATTATATTCGTCTGAAAGAAGAAAGTCATATACACCTAGGATGGCTTGAGGGTGAGTAAATCATGGGGTAATTTTCATTTTTGGGTGAACTATCCCTTTAATAAGAATAAGATACTCTAGTATCCAAACCTGTCTCAAGCCTGGAAATGCAAAGGATTAACAGATGTTTAAGGGTGAATGACTAGTAGGTGATGCAATCAAACGCTTGAGAGAAGTGTGTGTGCACTTCCTATTACTACAAAAGCGAGTACAAACATTTTGTCATAATGGGCAAACATCAGCCACAGCTGGGATGTTAATGCTGGCAAATAAGATTATCACCAGAAAGGATTTCTCTTCTAAGCATTTGCCTCTGATTAGATTTCATCTCAGAAATGAATTGCCTTTTAGCAACGAAAGCTGTCACTGAGGGAGCAGTTAGCTCCTTATAACAGAGTTAAATGAATAATTACTAATACAATTACAATCGTAGGGGTCCTTCGTGAAAGTAAAGTAAATATGGATCACAGACAGTTAGGGAAAGTTAAGAGGTTAAATTCAGGGCACTTTTGGAGCCTGTGGTTTCAGGTTTCTCACTGAAAAGGCACATTATAAATAAAAACTGAACAGAATAAAGACATAGCATGAAAGAAATGACATTATATCAAGGGTAAAGAAAAAAACTCATGGCAGAGAAGTGACAATTAATGTGCAGTGAGGATAACCCAAACTCTGTGAAAGACAACCAGCTGGTTTAAGTAATCAGGGTTGGGTTAGGAAGAGCAAGGCCATGCAGGCCTCAGCTGGCATGAGGACATCTTAGAGAGGAGCAAGCGAGACGTGGGTGAGTATGGATCCTCTTGCCGTGCCTCCCCGGTCCATTCATCACCCAACTGCCGCTGACAGTGACGGATGGGTCAGACCCAAGACTGGCACCGCACCAGCGCCAGAATCATACGGCCCACGAGCCCACTGACAGCTGGAGCACAGTGTCAAGTGGCAGAGAGACGGCGGCCATTAATAACCCCCGTCACATGATCCGAACGGCGCACGGGAGAGGGGCCACGAGTCAGACGGTGGCCCGGAAGGGAGATGTCACCTCGAGTAAGGTGACAGTCATGCAGGCCTGCTCTTTAATCAAGTGTATGGAGATTGGATAATAACTATATCTCAGCCAAATTGGAGGAGGGCAGGGGACAGGGTTTTAAAAGAAGAGCTGTTTTTAATAGCTCAGGTTTGGTAGGTAAAGTTTAGGTAGACACTGTACAATTGCCTTTTCGTCAATAAGAATAAAGTATGTTGTTAAAAACATGCCCATTGTCACCAATGAGGCTATATGAAGCAAAAAAAAAACCTCAAGATAAAACCAAATAATTTTCATTGTAGTTAAAATATGAGCCATTTTTAGTTTTTGCCTTTAATTTAGCTAAATAAAATACAATAAAACATGCTGGTTTAATTAAAGTCCATTTAAAGTTAATTTACAATTTAGATTTTTTTGGTTTATAAAAATTAACACTAGTCTCCTTACAAAAAAAAACTGTCACTAGACTAGCATATTTTAAAGTTATTATTTTTTTTAATTAAGTCTTTAAAAGGTGTGTCTTTCTGTGGAAATATGTCTAGTGCCCCCTCAGATACATGACTAGCCATCCAATGTAATATTACAAGCACCAGTGGATAAAAAAAAGTTACTTCTGTGATACATGCAATATGAGCCTCAATATGCTTTAAATATGACAGGATATCATGGCATCTGAGATATCATATGTGCTCCACTTAAAGTGTTCTTCACATGACAGGGTTTTAATTGTCTTTCAATTCTCCTTGCCCAGAAGTATGCAAAGCATGTTGTAGAGTTGCATGTGCTTAAGCCATTTACTTTCATGCATTGTTTAGGACCCCGGATCCCTTAATCCAATTTACCACTGCAATCAAAAAGCCACATTTAATGCATATAATAACCAAACCTGTAACGCTGTCAACCATTTTGCATATCATTACAGAGAATTTTGCCATAATGAAGTTGCTTTTAATGGAATTCCAAAAAAACAACAACAGCTCTTATATCATCCAAGTATACATGCTTACTAATTTGATTAAAAATAATTCAGACCAAAGACAATCACACACTAGAAAGAGTGAACTAGATTTGTCCTCTAAGAACAAGGACTCTAATTTCAACCTTGGGCAGTGGCTCCCTTATTTGAGTGGGGAGGAAAATATCATTTCCTATTTCGGTGTGATTAAGGCAGAAAGCCACCTGGCCAAATGCAAAGTGATTTACTTGAACGTCCTCCACAGCCTTATAAATGCAAATTTGGCAGATATCAGAAGAGACAGAAGACCTAAAGTCATATTGCTAGAATTACACACTGTATGCTGTTATTTAATTACTTAAAATATTAAGTCTTTGCTACAAAAACCATTGTTTTAAACAATAAATATTATGTTTAATAAACTGTATAGATATATAAATGTCTAAAACACATGACAACCCCCCCCCCAAAAAAAAAAAAAACCTTACATTTGGCTGAATTTATGCTAGCGTGGTTTTATTACGCTAACTTGTTTACCCAAAAGCTATTTCTCTGTTAAATTTCCATTTATTTAAGCTTTGAGACAGAGACAAAATTTCTCCTGCCCTTGATGAGCATGAAAAAGATGAATATTGTTTAACGCCAGCTAAAGATCTCACATTTCATAACGGAGGGAGACAGACTAGGTTTAACTGGCGGTAAATGTTATTTACCATTTTTATGAAGAAATTACAGATCTATAGATCTAGATCTGCGTTTATAATTACAGTGGAATAGCGGCTTGATAGATTGGGTTCATCAATTTAGAAAGAGAGCAGAAATATGCTCAAGATGGATGCATAAATTGCACTTGATGGACCAAGTTTTTAATCCATTAGTTATGATTATTAGACTGCAAATTATAAAGTCCTCAGTTATAAAAGTGAAAAACATAAGGCTTTTTGATTTGGAAGCTGAAAATAAACATTCATATTCCAGTTCACATTAATATTCTGGGGGCAAATAGCATTTAAATGCAAATATGGATTCAGGAGGAGCGAGGGAACACTTGTGAGAAATTAAATCTAACTCAGAGAGAGCAATAACTAAATTACTGCAATATAAGCCTCTCTAAGTCTCAATACCTGAGATCAGCCTTTACGTGGCATCAACACCACAGATTTCACACGTCTTATGCATATCTCCTTTGCCCTCAAATTAGTATTAAGGTCTTTGTCGTTTTTTTAGGAATGTATGATATCAAAATTCTGGATGATAATGTCAATTAATGATAATGAATGTTAATTATTTTCATGCTATGGCCATTAAACAGGTAAATTATATCAACATTTTTGTAAATTAAATGATAAATAATATAAAAACAATATAATAATAATAATAATATAATAAAATTAATAGTTTGAATATTACTTTAATGTATAATAGATATTCATTTTGAAATCTGCTAAAAAAAAAGATTTTTAACCAGGTTATTAAATGATTAATGGTGTACATGACAGCAAAGGTGAACTATATAAAAGTATAATATAAAAATATTAAACTATATAAAAAAAATTTTAAATGCACAAACATGCACAATAAAATATTCAATATAAACTGGTATTGATGCAAAACTGATATGGTACCGATTTATTGTGCAGCCATATTTTATTGTTATAAATCAAAAAATGCCTCCACTAGCAACAAAACTATCTTGACTAAACCAACTGGCTCATTTTACTCCATTTTTATTGTGCCACGGGACACCTGCGGGAGCAGACAGCCAAATCGGTGGGATGGTTGAGGGGATTTGGGGGCGGATTTCTCCTTAGCTTAGGAACACTGAGCTCTTTTTTCCCCATGACTCCCATCTGTTGAGTGGTCATTGTCCGTAAAGTGTTACAGCTGCAAAGGACCAGTCCTACATTCTCCTGTGAAAAGGCTTTTTAACATATTCAAAACCTCCACAACCCATTATGCCAGTACTGTTACCAAGCCCTGATTTATTCATTGACTCTGCCTCAAAACCAGGCATTTGCACCCTTTTTAAAAACTTCACCCCCTACCCCTCCGACAGATTGGCTCCTCCTCTGGCCACCAACTCATTCAGCATTCTCCCTCTAGCTCTCTCTCTTTCGCACAGCCTCGTAGGAGAGTCCTAAACCCGTCCCTTCCAGGTAGAGATGACATGTTTTTTCGCTGCCACCCAGTTATTGTGTGATCACATCCTGCTTGGGAATTGTTCATCCGTTCACTCAGCTTTTGTGGCCAATTTCATGCCATGTACGAGTCTGTGTTTTTGTCCTTCATGAAGCTGTCAGCCACATAAAAGTGGCCTGACTGGGGTCGTGCCACAAGTGGTGGGAATGGGACATCACCACAGCTTCTTGGAGGAAGCCCACCCACAGTTCTTTGCTACGCGGGGCTTTAATTTGACTTCGATTTTTATTATGCAGGCCCCCTGAGGAGAGAACACTTTTACAAGCCTCCGTAAAGCCCTTTTTAATAATGGGCTGAAGGGGTGAAGAATGGGCCCGCCACTGCTGTTTGACCACTCATGGCATGCTCCAATAAAGTGTTGTTATTCATCCCTGCTCCCTTTCACTGAGTCACTATGGGGGGAATTTAGGCTGGGTTCTTATGCATAGAGTACCAAGAAAAGCTGGTGAAATAGATTTAATGGATCTCTACGATTCATGCACACATAAACTGAAGGTGGCCTTTTTCTCTTCACTTCCTTGGCCTCCCAGCTCTGTGCTTTTGTGAGAGACCAAAGGGTGGTGAAGCTTATAAGCAAAACAAGGGTCTAATTTCAAATGAATTGCAAGCGACCAACAGAGAAAGGACACATTGAAAATGTACATCAAAGATTGAGTGAGCAAATTTGTTTAGTCTGTATTATTTAGTATTTCTCTTTTGGATTTCAAGATGTAGAAAAAATGGGATGAGTGAAAATGAATTAAACAAGTCTTATTTTTTAAGCAAACTGCAAGCGACCATCAGAGGAAGGTCACAGTGAAAATCTAAAAAATGGAATGAGAAAATTTGTTTAGTCTGTATGGTTTCGTATTTCTCTTTTACATTTCAAACTGTAGCAAAAAAAATAAATAATAATAAATAAATAAAAAATAGAGATGCAGCAATAGTAAAATTCAATTAAAATAAGTCGATAAATATTTTAATGTTCTGGCCAATAACCAATAAATAGCTGATAGTAAAATTGTATATTATTTTGTCAAAATTTAAAAGAAAATAAAACACTTCAAGTGTTCAAGTGAGTTTAGGCATCACAACATTATAATGTACAGTATGAAAATGGATATTCATTTTAAAATTTCCTAAAGATTATGTTTAACAATGCTATTAAATTAGTGCTTTTAAAGATTAACATTAAATGATCATTACATGATGGTAAGGGTAATCTAAACGTGAAAATGAGCATGCATGATTATATATCCAATATAGAACAATACCATTTGTGCAAATAAAAAATTAAAGAACGCCAATATTGGCCGATTGCCAGCATTGTACTGATATTTCAAACACATCTACAAATATGATAGCTGAACAGCACAATAATGGGAAAATTAGAAATAAATTAATTACTTATTTTGGTCATACACAAAGAAATGCAAAATTTAAACTGACAACCTCAGATTTTTAACAAATAAGTTAAATCACCTATAACCGATCATTTAACCGAATTATGAATAATTAACTATTAACCAGTTCCATTTCAGAGCTTCACTATATTCTGCACACACCGAAAATGAAGTGACTTTTCTATGGCATATCAAAAGGCACTTATGCATCATCAAGCCAGTCTAATGCCTCTTTGATTGTACCCCACATTGAATTTTAAATAATGACAAATGACACACTTTTACAAACTGCCTGAGGAGCGTTTTTAGAGAAGCGAGCCCAACTTAATGCCACGAGGTGTTAACGGATTGTTTATCCTAATCTGTTCAGCTACACCGCTTGTCAGTGTGGGGCAGTTGAATTGTCTTAAGACAGCCTGGTGTGCTGTGTGTTAACCAATTTCACGGCCATCTGTCACGCACAGTTAAACTTTGCGCTGCCGTGTTGAGGGGAGGGAGAGCCCTGCAGAAACAGGAGGAGGAGAGGAAGGGAAAAAGAAGGGAAGGGAAAGCCGCTCTGTCGCTGAGGCCGGGCAGAATGGATCATACAGCAGGGCTGTGTAGCCGTCCTCAAGTTCATTCAGAGCACTACAACCAGACCAGTGACTTTTCTTCCCAGCTAATTATGTGGAAACTGCAAAGACAATAAAGCATCTGGTGGTCTTTCTTCCTGGTTTCAATTTTTCTCAATATTGTGACAGGCTAATGCATTGTGTCTGACTCAGCCATCCCAGCAGGGGATTGAGTGAAAGGCAGGGTCAGGAGAGAGCAAATAGATGAATTTATAACTTTGCCTTTTCACATTAAAGTAGCGAGATTGTTTCACTGGGACCCACTCCACCCCCTCTTGCTGTTCCTCCACAGAGACTGAGACTCTCTCTGAAAACATGTTTTGTCTGTGCCACCCAAACTGAGTCTGGCCTTCCCCTTTCTGAGAGGCCTGGGTCACCACTGTTGGCCAACCTCCCCTATTCCTGCAAAACCTCCTAACACAGAGCAGGTGAAAAGAGAAGAGACCAGGTTCAGACATATCGCTGAAGAAAGAGAATGAGTGAGGAGATGGAGAAAAGCCTTTTCTTTGGAATCAAAGATTAAACTTTGAATTGATTTTTTCTTATTGCATTGATTATAAACAAAAAGTAATTAATGCATTATGTTGTATATTTTCAAGACTGTGTACAATGTACAACGCATTATACAGAATTTTGCTGCAGACATGTTTGCATGCAACAATCACACCTCTAGATGTCACACCCCTTGAAATGTAGACAGTTTTCTAGACTATAATTGAAGCATTCTTGTTTTGTTGCGTCACTCATGTGTTACGTGCGCTGCGTAGACCTATGTGACTATGTTATGAAGAAGAGAGAGGTTTTCAGTAGTATCTGTCAATCAAAAATCCCAGTAAATCCATTACATAAATAGAAAAACTATTTGAAAAAAGTAACTATTATGATGTACAGGGCACAGCAATAAGTATGGCTAGTGATCTGTGGCCAACGTGAGAGAATTTTGAGTCATGTGACTGAAATATAACTGCATTTAAGTTCATTCATAACGTGCATGTATTTTAATGCCATAGAAATCTAGGTTTTTGTGATGTTATTTAAAAGCTGTTGTGCATTCTGTTGAAAATGACATCAAAGTAATGTAATGTATTATTATTATTAATGCTAATTAAAAACTAATAAAATATTTGTAGTAAATAAGATATTTTTCAGACTAATACATATAGTTAAATTTTTTGCGGTCAGATTTTTTGTTTCTATATATACTTTCTTCCTGCAAAGACATTAAACTGATCTTATGGTGTGTATAAGACTTTTTTTTTTTACTCTTACTGATCCTAAACTTTTGAACAGTTGGGTAGGGTATTTTTTTTTCTCAGCAGAAACAGTCATGTTGGTGAGCCTGATGCAAATTTAAAAATTATTTAAAAAATAGACGTAATAGAAGTACAAATACTAAAAGTAATAGAACAGAAGTTATATGTAACATCCAATGCTTGTTAATAGTATTAAACAACAATCTTCTGAATTTGTCAAAATGTAACACCAGTGATTTGACAGCAATCGTTGTTTGCCAGAAAACTCAGCTCAGCAGGCACACACCCAATAGCAGGACACCCTTCTGGTTGTGAGAGAATCTTCCACCCTGTACACCCGAGCATCCTCAAGTCACTGCTGATCTTCAAGAACCCTCCATTCCCCCTCTTTTCCGCCTTAATTAAATGTGCACTTCATTAATGTAAATTGAGGGGCTTTAATGCCCTTGTTGAAATTCTGAAGAAAGTGCTGTGGCCTCGCGAAATGCTCAGGCATCATTGCAAATTAGATTAGGGACCAAGAAAGGCAGTAAAATTAGAATGATAATGGTTGATATGGCTGCATGACAGGCATGACTATTCAAGGATCAATGGGACGTAGAATGCCTAGCGAAAGCCCACTCTCAAAGGCTTGGACCCACGTCAGCCTACAGATGTGCCTTTTGGAAGCACTTTAAATTAGTTTAATTTGGTAAATGGTAGGGATTTAGAAGCTCTTAGCCTGCCTATATCAAGACAGGAATACACTGAAATGCTTTGCTATTCTTTTATTAGCATAAAATAGGATTGAGGGTGATTTGCATTCCCAACAAGTCTACTTTTTTCGTTCATTTACTTTTTTTTTTAAATAGCATTTTCACCCATATCTCATGCCTGGACTTTAGAATGAACCCTTTTCCCAAGCTGCTTTTCATTCTACTTAATCCTGTTAAGAACGGGAATGGGGGTTGATTTTATTCAAACTAATCTCATCAAACACACCAATTACAAGGTAATTTTGATTAAAAACCAAATGGCTGAAGAGCTAAAGATGTTTCCTTCTAACTTAAGATTCATTGCTGTTTGGGAGATCTCAGCCTATCCCTGTCAAAAGCTGCTAAAGCATTACGTCCAACCTGAAGTTCATGGTTTAAACATATAAACAGTGGCACAAACCCACTAACACGTCTAAAAACAAACTGTCACTGATTCAATGAGGAGGGGGAAAAAACTCTGGAAGCTGGCCACATTGGGCCGCTTTGTGCATAAGGACTGCTGCTTTCAATTTGACCCCAATTCTTTTCCATAATCTGACATCGCTGACTTACTTCGTTTACTCTCTTAGTAAACAGCAGCAGCGCTGTGGTGCGCTGATGGGGGCTGGGTCAGAGGAAGTGACTTTTAACTAGTTTGGTCTTTAGGAAATGCAAAGAGAGGGATTACACAGAGATCTGCTGCATTGTTAGGCAGTGGAAGATGCACTTTGCCTAAACAGTAACTATACTGCACCAACTCAAATGCATGCATGCAAAAAAAAAAAAAAAAGTTAGGCAGTAGGCTATATTCAAATGTGGTGAATGAGCAGTACTGTTTAACAACTGTAATATTGTGTTTTGATGGCATTCTGTTGACTGTGATAAGTGGCTGCTGAATACATTTTTGTAATATAAAAGTGAAAACAAAATATACACTAAATATTTTCAACATTATATATGTGTGTGTGCATGTGCTGAAAATAATATAAATGTGTGTTTATGTAGCTAAAATATTCAATATTTTTATATAAATATAAATTACTTTATAATTTAAAAAGTAGGCGTATATTATGCAAACACAGATTTATACAAAGGCATTGGGACTATTAATGCAGGCCTTACAGTTTTACGTCACCTTAGGGCAAATCCCCAACCAAATCCTTCTTTACAAAGAGAGCAGCAAATGCCCAGAGAATCCCCATTAATATTCCCAGTGTCAACCCACAGAGGGAGGTCTTCATGAACAAAGCAAGCTCATTTATCGGGCAGCAGGTCAGTACACGAGATACATCCGCACGCTATAGAATGCTCTCGGGCAGAGGATAAACACAGGTGTCAAACCACCTGTAGAAAACCCTGCAATACCAAACTGACCTTAAAAATGCAATTCATGTATCTCAAACATGAATCTCGGGGTGAGCTAGTTAATCTGATCCTGGAAACAGACGCTTACCTCACTACCGTCACAGTTCTTCCAGTGTCCCGAATCTGTTCACCTCCGTCTTCCTCAAGGATTATATAAACATAAGAACTCGTGACTGAGCGAAGCAAAATAGGCGACGCTACTAACTTAACTACAAAACATACAATTTTCCCAATAACTAACAGTGTATTATCGAGCGAAGTAATTATCAAACACTCTCTCCTATGAAATCGGTCCGTTCGTTCGGACGGTTCGTTTAAAGGAACAAATTCAAAAAATGATTGACTCAGTGTACGTCTTATTTTTAGTAGCGATATATTTACATAATGCAGTTTTTTGGTTCAGATATAAAAATCAGTTCTGATTAAATGATAAAATAATCAAAACAGCTGTATGCAAGAACTACATTAAATTTAAATATACCAGCTGAAAGGTAGCTATTATTGGTATGTTAGTAGCTTTGCTAGACTAGTTACAATTTCAAAATATAGGTTCTCTAGCCTATCATGCATGTTGGGACTTTAGGATATGGAAGCTGCAGTTGATACTGTGTTGGATTGCAAATAGATGCTTTAGTTTACATTATACAGCTAAAAATACTTTAATGGTGAAGGCGTGTTGTGTAATTAAAAAACAAAAGTTATAAACAAAACACATCTAACTGTTTTTGTTGTTACCGCTAGCAATGCAAACATGGAGTGGAGTTGCTACACCGCCAACTTTAGCAACTCACGCTAACACTAGTAACTGGTTGAATAACTATGAAATAAATTCAGCCTTTTATTTTTAGGCAAACCAAAACACATCTAACTGTTTTTGTTGTTACCACTAACAATGCAAACATGGAGTGGAGTTGCTACACCGCTAACTTTAGCAACTCACGCTAACACTAGTAACTGGTTGAATAACTATGAAATAAATTCAGCCTTTTATTTTTAGGCAAACCAAAACACATCTAACTGTTTTTGTTGTTACCACTAACAATGCAAACATGGAGTGGAGTTGCTACACCGCTAACTTTAGCAACTCACGCTAACACTAGTAACTGGTTGAATAACTATATGAAATAAATTTGGCCTTTTATTTTTAGGCAAACCAGCCTATGAAATGCTAGAGTGAAGTGCGATCACAACTGGGTTCCATCATTGCATCTGGGGCACACAGAAGTTAAAGCAACACACTCTGGGCAGTTTAACTGGAGTACAAGGAGACAGCAAGCGGTCACAGGGATCACGCTGCACCTGCACCACTAGATGTAGCTGCCAGAGACTGGAGATGGATGAAGCTGCAACAGCAGATGATGCTTCACATATGGATGACGCAGGCTGAAATGAATTTATATGTATATATAAATACTCACACATATAAATTTCAGACATGTGTAATGTGTGTGTGTGTGTGTATATATATATATATATATATGTATATATATACCGGTATATGCTATATACACACACACACATATATACACAAACATATAAACAAAAACTTTTATTTTGGATGCGATTGATCGATTTGACAGCTTTACATTAAAATGTTATGCACAACAGCATATCCTGCATTATCAGTGTTATGCATATTGGATACCACCTGTTACAATAATAAAAAAAAAATACACTTTTTGTGTTTGAGTCCATTAATTGTCTTGATTTTTTCTAAGTACTGCAACTTTGTTTCCTTGAGCTTTTCTCTGTATGGAATCTTGCATTTGATCTTCATTCGGTCCATTGCTGTTCCTGTTTATTATCGCTGTGTACTAACTAATATCCTGATGGCTGACAAGCGTATCCTAAAACATGGCAGCGACTACCCAGAATGCAATGCGCAGTGACATAGTTTCCCAAGCTCTATAGTCTGGCTGGTCTATAAGGGCAGCTGAAAGCTAATGATGCTCCTATAGGAAGTGAAGCCCCTGTGGCTGACTCTGTAATTAATCAGCTTCCCCTCTGATTATGATGTCCATCAACAAGAGACACACTGCTGTTTGCTTCAACAGCCAGAGGCTTGGAATTGGACACACGTAAGTGAAGTCTTCAATTGATATTTCCAGTGCTGGAAGCATTGAATCACTACAGGTAAAGGCAGGTCTTTGCATTTGTAATTGTATCGGAACTATTATGTGAATAATGGATGAAATAAGATAATGATAAATAAAAATGAATATGTTTGAAACAAAAAATCTCTGATTTTTAAGCTTTTTGATTGCCCATACAATTATTCCTTTATTACATCTTGGGTGTCCCCGACCCATCCCCCTATAGGACTCTCTTCAGCAAGGATGCATGTCCTCCATGGGCCGGGATCAATGTTAAAAAGTGGAATTAGTCATTCTAAATCATGCAGCAGTGGTCGAAGGGATGGCCTCCGAAAATCATTAGACAATCATGTATTCCAATTGATTTATTTAAAGTACCTGGACTGAAAGCAGATTAAACAGCAAGTTAAAGGAAGCTAATGCTGATTAAATGGCAGTGGGATGGGAGGTCTTTGGGGTATGTTTTTGTCCTAATCAGTAGGAAACAATACTGCTGCAATCACAGGTCCAAACAGGTCTATTAAGGGCCCTTTACTTGACATATTTATGTATTTCAAATACTGGAGTGCACATTAAATTGAGTTTACTCACAGCACCTTTTTTTTTTTAAAACAATCATATATCAGTATCACAATATAAGGCATTTTTACCTAATGCAGTATGTTTTCAGACATCTGTTTCCATTTAAAACAGTAAGAATTCAGAGTGCAACAAATAATCAATTTTCAAAAGTTTTTGATACATTTTTATTCTAAGCATCAAC
This sequence comes from Sinocyclocheilus rhinocerous, assembly GCF_001515625.1. Lineage (NCBI taxonomy): Eukaryota > Metazoa > Chordata > Actinopteri > Cypriniformes > Cyprinidae > Sinocyclocheilus > Sinocyclocheilus rhinocerous. Next base: position 632,614 of record NW_015658727.1, on the reverse strand, counting down.
ACACAAAAGCAGTGACAGAAATATAAAATAAAAGGTCCAAGTAATGTTAATACTAACAATATACATTATAAAATATGATATAGTAAAATGACACTAAAATACTATAGAATAAGAGTAACTTTTGTCATAATAATTGGACATGAATATGATAAGGCTGGTCTAGTCGGAATGCAGATCAGAGCAGTGGTTGAAACAAATGGTTTAGGTAAGAAATTTCTGTGATGACAGTAATTGAGTTACAGTTTCAGTCTTCATTTAACAGCACTGTATTGGGCTGAAGTTTAGGCATAATGTAACAAGTGAAGCAGGTGTATTTAAACAGCTGTGAGTTAACAGTGTCTTCTTTTTTGTATGGGTTCTGTCCTCGCAGCCTCCAAACCACACATCTTTGCTCCAAACAGAGCAAGTAAGACCTTGTTTGAACATTTTCTTTCCTCAGGTCTTTTTCTTTTGACACATCTTAATATATAAGTTCAGGTATTGGTTGACTTTTGTAATACGTTTTTACTCTGGATTTCTGACATTAGTTGTGGAAAATATACATGCATGATAATATGTAAATATTGCATCAAAACAAGATGTCTTTTGGAGGAGTACACATATATGACAAGAAAAACACATAAATACATGAAATGTTTTTTTATATATAAATGCAAATAAAATGTATTAATGTAAATAAACTAAAATAAGTGAGATTTTTTTTTTAATTGAAATTGAAGTTTAGTTCTATAAAACATGTTGTGACCCAAAACTGAGTTAAACGGATGCAGACAGCAGGAAAAATAATGCTGGATGCACATAAAAAAATGCAACTCACCATATTATGCATTTTGTTGGGTTCATGCTAATAATAATTTTTTTTTTAAATCTGATTTTGAGCACATTTCTGTTACTGTCTTTTGTTGACAATTTTGCCACTATCTTAGGTTGCCACTTGATGTCCATTGTAAAATCTGGATCATAAAGCAAAACCAGCTAAAATGCACTACCATAAAACCAGCACGCCGTCTAAGGATAATTTCAGGTAATGTAGTTCAACGTTGAGCTCAGTTAAAGTCATACAATCTGAAAAGTCATTTGTCTGTTTTTCCCACAAAACAGATCTCCACAGGCAAGTCGACCATGACAAAACCAGAACAAAGCAAAAAGTCAATTCAGCCTGAATGAAACCTGAGGTAACAAAGAAAAATCATGTCATTTTGAGAGAAAGAGAGAGAGGGTCTGTATACATGAGGGGCTATAGCAGGATTTGATATAGCATGGTTATGCTCGAAATCGATTCTGAAGCACAGCCTGCTTGTGTCAAGCCATTGCACAAAGATCAATACTTGTTCAGTACAAACATACAAAATAAAAGCCTGTTCATGGGCCGGCTTTTCTCGTGCCTTGAGGATCTACATTGACAGCAGAACGGAGGACTGGGTGGGCTTCACGTGGAGGGTAATCAATGAGGCAAAGGGTTGAGATCTACTGATTTACTCCTTCTGTGGGTTGATTAGGCTTTAGGGACATTTGAAGCAAGCAGAAATCACTACAGCAGAATGCGTAATCCATAACAACATCAGCTCCGGAAAGATTTGGACGTGATTCGACTGGTGCATGTGCATAAATCACCATGTGAGCTGAAGGAATTCGGCTTGTACTGTTTGTAAATTAAGCCCAATTAAGATGGAACGTCTTGTGCAGTTTTATCAACCGATTTGAGCTGCTTCAGTTTCAAGCCATGTAATGTAATACAATTATTGTAATTTTATAATTGTCATTCTATATAATAATGAATAGATTTACACGTTAAGGGAAAAGATTGAATCATATTTAATTATATTATTAATAATTAATAATAGATTTACACATGACGTTTTTTGGATTTTGACAAATTGTAAAGAAACATTATGAGGTAAAATTAATTAGAAATATAATAAGAAATATTTATGTAATGTGTATTTATTTTAATTTGAAATAAAAAAACAAATATTTAATCTTCTATTTCTTATTCATTTTACATATTTATTTAATTTTATTCAATTAAATTTGATTTTCAAAAATTCCTCTTTATTTGCAGCTTTAAATCAGATTGTGAATGTCAGATTTTTTTTAGTGTGATCTAATCTTAGACTTTTTGGACATCACTGTAAAAGTCTGAAATCAATCAATCAATCATTTATTTATAAAGCACCTTAAAAACCATGACAGTATGCCAAAGTGCTGTACAAGAAAATCCAAAACAATAATAGCAGTCTTAAGACTACTAAAAAATGTAGTCTTAAGTCTTAAGACGTGATTTGAACATCTGCAGAGAGGTCGAAGAACGCACAGAGAAAGGAAGATCATTCCATAGTCTAGGGGCCACAATTGAAAATGCTTGATCACCTCTACACTTAAGACGTGTACGTGGAACCTTGAGCATAATCTGCGAGTTAGATCTTAGCAATCTTGAGGAGGATTTAATAACTAACAGATCCTTTAAAATCAAAATCAAAGCTATTCAGAGCAGCTAATGTTTAATCCAAGTTGTTGGCTTGACTCTCTGGTTTTACTTTGCGTTCTATGCCCTTTTGTTGACAAAGGTAAACTTATGACAGTTTAGAAAAGCCAGCACTCAGCCATGTGAAAAAAAAAAAAAAAAAAGATGTGTTGACCCTTCCTAGATTGAATTTAGCACAAGGCTTGATAGCAGCAGTTGCAGACATGATGGATTATTGTAATGACCACCTCCATGGCCTTTTTGTCATGTTTAAATGGCAATAAATTTAAGCAGAAACCAGAAAGCACAAACCACGTGTTTGATGTGTAAGTAAAATGCACTTCATCAACCATGCGCATATTAAAGTATTGCCAAATTGCAAAATTGGGTAGGCTTATGTTTCATCTCTATTAATGTGTATTCAGTGTTAAGTGAAAAACATTATAAAAATGTGTAATTTCTAACCTGTTAATTCAGTCCTATTAAATAGTATATTTACCTCAAATAAAATCAGTTAATTAGTTATTTTTTCAGGTTACCTCCCAAAATATTTTTTACAGTGAATTGTCAGGTTGTTTTTACCCATTAATGAATATTGAAAGGGCCTAATGAGATAACTAAAGCATGAGGAAGAAATCAGCTTTAGTTTAGCTTTAACGCAGTGTTTGCTAATGGGTGATTTTTCATGCGCTGAGCGTTGTGGATGAGGAGCTGATACCGAGCGTCTTTCTGTGAGAAGCACTGCATTTGCTGTCGTTTAAGAATCTCCTGGTCGATACGTTTGGGAGTGCAGAGGTATGAGTCTCTGCTGGCCTTATCTTCTGCCCTCCTCCCTCTTAACACCAGTGATTGAGTGCTGGATATTAGACCCTCAGGCCACCACATACACACACATCACACTCTCGCTCACACACACACATACACACACAGACACGTCACACATATATTACCCAGGTTGAGAGTGATGGTCAGTTCCCACATAACTCATGAGGAACTAGGAACGGAAAGAGGGAAAGTCTGGTCTTTAGACAATCACATAAAGTTTGTTATTAAACTTATTAAACCATATATATTTCTATTTTTGGCCTATGAATTTTGCAAGTAAAGTCAAGGATATTCATTTCTTTAATAAATAACAGCAATTAAATAAAGGTACCACATAAAGTTTAAAGCTTCGCCATTGTACAAAAGCAGGATGACAGGGGGATGGAACAAAAGAGACAAGTTCATCTATTCGGTGATGGACAGAGTGCCCAGGCAGGGGCAAACAGTCTATAACAGCATGTAAATGAAGTAGCCTGTGCCAACACACCAGCGCTGTCTCTTTATCATGAATAAATATTGGTGGTTCTCACCAGCCAACTTGGGTGCTTGCGGTCTGACAAAACCTTGTGCAACACCGCATTCCAAGCATCCTGTTGCTACACTGGATGTTTTTATAAAGGTGGAAAAACCCTGTGATCGCTTTATCAATGAACAGGTTAGATGGTAAACACAAAGTCATTAACCATTGACCCTGATGAATTTTAGGCCAGGAGAACACCACCTGACCATCTGATTGTTTGGGAAAGGGATTTCCAGGAGCTTCAGTTGGGTCAAGCAAAAAAAATATCTTATTTATTACCTTACCTTTCTTTAAAAAAAAAAACTTTACAAAACATCTTTTTTGAAGAAATGTATATATTTTTTTAGATTGTCTGCAAGAATAGACATGTAAAGACATTTATAATGTTACAAAATATATTTCAAATTTCAAAACTTCTTTAATCCATAAAAATATTAAACAGCAAAACTGTTTTCAACATGGATATTAGTAAAAAAAAAAAAAAAATGTTTCTTGAGCACTAAATAAACATATTAGAATGATTTCTGAAGGATCATGTGACACTAAAGACTGGAGTAATGGTTTTCAGCTTTGCTATCACAGGAATAAATAAAATATATTAAAACAGAAAACACTTTACAATAAGGCCACATTAGTTAACTTAATTAGTTGACATGAACTAACAATAAAAATAATTCTAAAGCATTTATTAATTAAAAAGTTAAAATAAAAAGTTGTGTCTGCCAACATTTTTCAATGGAAGTGAGTTGACATTAACTAAAAGTGAACAGTTAATGAACGTTAACAAAGATTAACAAATACTGTAACAAATGTGTTGCTCATCGATAGTTGATGTTAGTTAACACATTTAACTAATGATAACTATATCTAATGTGACCTTATTTTAAAGTGTTACCAAATTATTTAAATTGTAATAATATTTCACAATATTACTGTTTTTACTATATTCTTAATCAAATAAATGCAGCCTTGGTGAGCATAAAAGACTTTTTCATATAAACAAAAAAAATCTTACTGACTCCAAACTTTCAAACAGTAGTGTATTAATGTCACGTTTTCGGTTTATTTAGAGGTTCCTTTTTGATCGGTTTCCCTGTTCTGTTCATGTCTGTGTTTGGTTCCCTACCTGTTTGTTTCCATGGTTACTGATTAATTTGAATCCTCAGTTCAGGTGTGTCTAGTTTGGTTCTTCCTTTGTTCTTCCCCCTAGATCTTTGTCTGGTATTATGTTTGCTTAGTTGTGGTTGTGTTTTGTTTGCTCCTGTGCTTTTCTTGTTGATTATTATTAAACAACTCTTGGTTTTGGATTTTGCTCCTTCGTTGTGTGCTTTATTCTACACAGGCCGTGACAATTAATTTCTTATTCATGGAAAAAAATAATAATAATTATATCCTGCAATGTCCTATTTTATGTTAATACTTTTGCATATTTGGCTTATGCAATCCATTGTAATATCAATAAAAGTAAATTTAGTTTTTAATGACATTACTTTTTAAATTAACATTAAAAAAATTTTTTTTTAATTTGTACAATTGCAATTTTGGTACTATATTAGATCACCACTTGATGTCCAACATCAAATCTGTGTCCTAAAGGAAGTTGAAAACCACTGCCCTTTAACCATATTATATTTTATGAGGCTTGGCAACACAAAATCTTTTAAAATAAAGAGACAACAGACTGGGGGAGCCCTGTAAGGACTAGCAAGATTGCTAAATGTGACCTAAACAGGCAGCCATCTCCAGACCTGATTTGAAGGAATGTCTCTAGTGACAGAGCGCTGTCTCCTTCATGCTCCGCTATAAATGGTTCCACTGTCAGAGAGAATGGGTGGAATAAACTTCACTCTCCAATCCCCTGGCCCATTTAAACAGCAGATGAAAAGGTGGAGGGACAGGCAATACATGTTACTCCTCTTTCATTCGCCGCTCGGCAGCTGATAAACAAAACAGCGAATATCCAGTGCATTTTCAGACAGCCGCTTTTCACCCGTCACTCCACATAAAGAGACAAGCTGGGATTTTCACATGGCACTTTCTCTATTGCTGTCATTCACACAGCAGCCTCCCAAATGAGGCTGTAGCCTATTTATCATCTTGCAAGACCCTGCTTGCTCTCTCTTTCTCACTTTATGTCTCTCTCTTTCTATGTCTCCAATGGCATAGTGACACAAGATTAATTCCAGTCAGCTGCTGAAAATAATTATTGCATTATGGGAACAGTGATCATTATTTAGAACATGATTAAATATGTCTGCATCTATTGACTCGAGGCCCCGTGATTTATGTATTTATTTAGTCAGTAGTCTAATGTAAATTATGTAATTAATTATAGATAGTGGTGTCGGGTCGTTGGTGAGAGGAACCAGGCGTGCCACTTTGTGCCGCTTGCTCTGACAGATGTGAGAGGAGGTTTCGGAGCAGTTCGGGGAATTCCTCAGCCCCCAGATCTATTTCTTTATCTGTCGTACCTCCGCCCTGTATATAGGCTCTACATCTCTCTCTCTTTTCACGGCCGCCATTACAACTGATATACTTCTGACAATACACTCACTCCTCATTCATTCTTCAAACTGAGATTAGTATAGGGCACAGTTTAGCTCCCTGAACTGTGTAACAAGACGAGGCTGTGGGATGGAGAAACGGGCTGAGTGTCAAAAGGGACGTGTTCTCATTTGCAGCTGGGTAAAAATTAATGTTTTTCAAATGAAGCTAGATGAGCATGAGTAGATCAGGCTGTTCCGAGAGCTTTTTTTCCCACTGGTGTTTCATCTGAAAAGTAGAAGATGTTCTTGAAGGCTGTCACCGTGAACATTTATGAAGAACAGGAAGTGTAGATAATATTATATATTTTAAAAACGTCATCAAAAAATAATAATGTATTTAATTTTATAAAGTATTCCATTATACTGTATGTGTGTGTGTATATATATATATATATATAAAATTATCAAACTAATAAATAATGATTCAAAAATAAAATGGAATACTTATTTACTTATTTTTCAGATTTGTCAGAACACAAACTAATATCTATCTATCTATCTATCTATCTATCTATCTATCTATAAAATGACTGATTTGTTTACTCCCCCTGAAGAAAATCTTTCTCCTGCACACCGCCCTGTTCCCCCTCTCCCTGCGGAGCGCTTCATGACTGCCTCCCTCCCAGAAGGATCATTCGGTCAGACGCCAGTCTCACTAGGACGCTGGGGGTCACGTAGTGTCCCTTGTCATGCCCGAGTGAAGTGATTTCCATTTTAATGTCACACTTCTAATCTCTCAAAGATGCAATGTACAAGACACAAAGGCTTTAAGTGGTCTTCATATATCACTCATTCCCAGTGCTTTCACTCAGGTAATCATCACGATTGCTCTCCATATCTCAATATCTGCAATAAGAGTCCTGCCCGGCCATGGCTTACAGCCTCAGAGGAGACTAAAATTTGTAGGACATCATCCAGTCCCCCCGCCACGTGCGTTTCATGCCACATGGGGACTGAAATAATTGAACCCCATCCATTTAGCTGTGTCAATATTCTGCTCATTTGGGATTCCTTTAATGGATCCATATCCTGCTAAGATGTTATTCACTGACCCTAATGATAATGACACTCTGACTGCAATGATCATAAAAACTTTGGCAATAAAAACTCACATTTTAAATGCTTTGTGCTAATATCCAAAGGAAAAAGCCCAGAATGTGTTCATAAACAACAAAAAAGTCAAATTAATCAACCCTGTTAAACCTCAACATGCATCTTCATGCATTTCCTTCTATCCTATCAAAAAGTAATCTAAGATTATATGCAGAGTATATGTTTGCAGTAAAGCCAGCATAGTAGAAAACCACCACAAGCCCATCTGGAGCACGATCAAGCTGTGTGGCTATACACACTGTGTCCGGGTGACTGCTCATCTGGCACACGGCACACCATCATTTTTCCCTGTCACGGACAGAGGGGGAGGAATTTGCGGAGGAACCCCACCGTGGAATGTTTATATTTCATAAACAAAATGATGTTTTCACCATTGGCTGGGACGGGTGGTTCCAGTTGCTGAATTTCTCCTATGCCTGACGCAGATTATTAATGCGCTCGAGTAACTGTTAATTTCACTTTGGGGGAATGATTTATGGGCAGCCTAAGAAGAGAAGCATAATCTAATTGAGATCAGAATAGCCGTTTCTCGCGTAGCCACGGCAGTCCCATCCAGATGGGGCACTATGATTAATGCCTAATGAGCAAATAATCCATGAAATTAATATAAAACCATTTTTTAACAACACGGCTCACTTTAGGAGGGAATAAATAAATAAATTGAGACGGAAGTGTTTCTTTCTTCTTTGTGTGTGAGTGGTTGTAATCAAACCGTGGAAAAGGTTTTCATTCGGTGTAGAGATTGGATTGTTTGCTTGCCCGGTTTACAAAGAAAAATAAAAAACAAGAAAAGTGAGATTTGATGGTAGGGCGGACCTAAAATGCGAAGGCTGGAACAATTACATACGCATTTAAATATCAATATGCCAAACATTATCACAGTCAACTAGAAAATAATCAAAACAAAATTAGTGGTGGTGAAACAAATTATTTTGTGTGAATGTCTGCCAATGGCTGCGTGTGAATTGAAAAAGACACTTGACGTGGCACTGGGGTTTTAACTTGAAAATGGATCCAATTACATTAGACACCTTAACAGAGGTTTCAGATTAAAAGTATGGGGAATAATATGCAATAAAAGCCACAGATGAACGTCTTATTTAAGTTAAAATGTTGAATACAGTCTGCAAAATTAAACTTAGAACCAACTATGACGCATTCGATTGCACTTTAAAAGATGTATGCATATCTAAAAGAGTATTATAATGATGGAACAGATCCTGGTTCAGAAATATCTGATGCTTATGTCGGAAAGATCCATATTAATAAATTCTGACACCTTTCTTAGCTATTGTGCATATTGATTTTTCATGATGGTTTCATCGGTGAGCACTATAACATACTTTAGCAGTACCTTTAGCTGGGCAGCTTGACCAAAAATCATTGAAAGTCCTTTTTTAATGCTTCATTACTGAAATGGCCTGCTCACATCATTCAGCTGAGTTGCTAATGAGGTGAAGTGTGAATTTAGGTCAACAAAAAAAGACCCCCTTATGCAATTACGTCAGGTTATTTATTTGCCTAACAGCAGTTTAACCCATGCTGACCGGCACTGTTTACATTTCATATGCAGTTTTTCCCATTTATGCAGCTGGATTGTTGCATTTTAGGACTGAGGTGTGAGTTTCCAAGTCTCACATTTTATTTTGATAGATTTAATTTTGTGGTTCAGTTAGTGTTATTTTCTACAAATGTATGAGAACATTAGTTTTAAAAATAATTATAATTTTAAAAAAATAATCGGAAATCATTTAATTGTATTAATTATTTAATTGATTAATATAACATTCATATTTAATAGCATTAATAATATTACCTTCCTGCGTCCACCTGTCCAAGCTGTCATCAATATGAAACTCAATATCATTTTATTCAGGTGAGCAGCATCCAGAGAAGAAAGACTTCAATTCACTTTGAGAGCTGGGCTGCACTTTCCACTCCATAAACACCTACGAATTAGATTGGACACACTTTAACTCATTGGCTGTAAATTGGTGAGACTTTGAGGTCACCCGACTTTACTGAGCTATTATAATGTGCCAGCGAGTGACCTCTTTGAGAAACATATATATAACAAGACAACTTGCCTGCTGCATTGTTGAGAGTGAGGAACTGTACAGCACAAACACCCCTGCCTATATTATTCACAACAGATAATTCAGGAAAACTGAATTATTAAAACACTTTATCGCTTTCAGGGTCAAATATATTGAGCCTGCCAGGGTGTGTGTGGGCGGAAGCAGAGATTGATTGTCTTCTTCACAGTGGTTTTACATTTCTGCATGCTCTTAAGTGTGTTATCTGTCTCTTATTGGTTGCTTAAATGATTCTGTCATGTAAAAACTAATAGGGAGGGTTTTCTCCTCCTGATCCAGCAAATGTGCATGAACCTGCTGAAAATATATATTGTGGTGGGCTGTTAATATTGCAACATATCAAATAATACAAAGTTTTAGTGGATGGTTGTTTTTTACAAGAAAATAAAGAGATTTGTATGCTGGTTTTGAATCTGATTTGTATACAAGTATCCTGAGATCCTGCATGCATGTGTGCTTGGTAAGATTTTACAAAATAATCTGTAAAATCAGGATTTTAGTCCTAACTTCATTTGCCCCCATCTACTGTTTAGAATTTAAAATTCTTTAGCTAATGGTAACCTCATTACTGATCTTCAATCTCCAAATCTACCCAGTACATCAGCTCTCCTCACTTTCTGCTTATATCAGCCTCTGGAATTAAGTTGAGAGCCATAAACTCGACTGCTGTAAAAGAGGCAAAACAAATAAAAGCTGATTTGCCAAGGAAAGTAAAGGCACATTTCAGAACATGCTTGACAAGATTGAGCTGCTGACTTGTGATTTTTTTATGCCTTTTATTTTAATTTTGGGGTGTGCCTATGGCCACATGTAAACTTTCAATTTTAATTTTCATTTCAATTTAATGAAAAGATTCATTTATATTATATTATATTATATTATATTATATTATATTATTCTTTAAAATGTTGTTATTGTTATATTACTCCCAATAGGCATCTTGGCTGCTTGGGTGGGGAGTGGATCAGGGTTCTTTTAAGTGGTTGGGCTGCTGTGAGACAAATTGCTACAAATTGTGAATTTTCCATTTTAGAGGATTACAAAGAGGTCCCATTGAGCTGCTCTCCACAGCACACATACAAGAGCAGCAGGAAACCAGAGCAAAGCTTAATGAACAATGAAGCTGAGGGAATTATCTGAGTGACAGCCATCTTATTTTCAGCATGAGATCTCAAGAAAACTCTTAAGATACCGATCCTTTTTAAGGAGGAAGGTGCGGCTTATTGCAACAATGTTTGGGAGATTTTTATTTTTTTATTTTTTTATCAACAATCTTTGTTTTTCAAAAAAGAAATAAATAACATATTTGCCACTAAGTTTAAATAAATACATTGAAATTTTTTTTATTTTAAATATTTTTATACATTTTTTTCATTTTGTTGTTTTTAAACAGTTTAGTGTTTAAAAATATTTCAGTTGCACTTTCATGTGGTTTCTCAGCTAAGGTCCAGATCTAAAACAGTAAATAACTAATAACTTACCACGCAACTGAAATCCTGATTTATGAACCAGCTCCGGGCTGATTTTTCAAAGATGTTTGTGCTTTGGTCCAGAGAAGGTTAATATTTACTCTCACAGTTGTCCCACAGGCCTTCAAGGCCTGGCCTTGCTTGAGAACAGACACAACTTGTGTTGTCTACAAGTGAGAGGTGAGAGAGAGGCAAGACCCAGGAGAGCTTGATTTATGGCCGCGCTCCCCAGAAAAGGTCTTTTATGTACCTAATCCTGCCTGGGAAAGTTGGTATACATGATAGAAAGTTGTCAGTTCCATCAGATAGGGTGAGCAAAACAAGGCTCAAACTGTTCTTTTTTTCTCCTTGTCAATTTGCTCCGGGGCTATAATGCTATTTTCCCATGCTCACCAAGGCCCTGTCGTTTGTTTAGCAATGTCACAATTGGGTGTTAATGCCTCTTTAGTTATGTCACCCCTGTCTGTTGAGGCGCCTCTGCGTTTCCTCTCTCAATCCTGGACTGTTTCAGAGAGGGGAAATTAAGACAGTGTTACAGTGAGGTGAGAAAGCGACAGTCCAGGAATCTAATGCTCTTTACACCATGACAGGGAAGAATTTGACATATCCCGTGTGGCAGCTGCTCTCTATGCCTTGTAAGTGGCTGGCACATCAGGATGCTTAGCCTATTATTATTGCTTTTGCAATAATGACAGACATCATCCCTGTACATATTACAAGGCTACACATTGAATAATTAAACATGTGGACATGAAGTATTGTTTTGAGTTAAATTATTTAATAATTTTACCTGTAATATTTTAGGTTCCACTAAAGAAAAAAAATTAAGTTTAATTACAATGTACAAAACAATTTGCCTATCAATAAGATATCCAGTCAATATCAATAAAAACTGCAACAATCTTTCATCTTTCAATATTAAAGGGGTACTTCACTCAAAAATACTCACCGTCAAGTTGTTCCAAACCTGTATGAGTTTCTTTCTTCTGTTGAACACAAAAGAAGGTATTTTAAAGAATGTTGGTAACCAAACAGTTGCTGGTAGCCACTGACTCCCATATATGGAAAAAAATTACAATTTGGAAGTCAAGGGGACCAGAAACTGTTTGTGTCCAACTGAAGAAAGAAATTCATACAGTTTTGCGACAACATGAGGGTAAGTAAATGAGGAGAAAATTTTCATTTTTAGGTATCACTTTAATACTTAAGACCTCTGAAGTCATTTTCATGACAACCGATAACTGAAGTGCAAGATGGCGGCAGTGGTGTTTATATGAAATATGAGAGAGTGTTATACTATACTGAAGAAAAATTGGCATAGAAACAAATTTCACTCAGAAATCACAAGTACATTTTACAATTACAACAATATATCAAGTAACACATTGAATTAAAAATGAAAATTTGAATTAGAAAGACTGATATAGTAGTTTAATGTTAAACATATTTCAAAAATGTTTTTTATTTTCAATTGTTTTTCTTAACTGTATTTTTTAGAGTGTTATTTATAAGAGAGTGCAGGTGTCTGATCAACTCAGTCTCATTAGAAAATGTAACTATTTTTAGGAGGTCACAATTTCCTATTATTTGTAGGGATGTGTACGATTAAAAAAAAAATGTAAGCATAAAGGCCCACCCCAAACCTAAACACGTCGGGCATAAGCAAATTATACAAAAATGTCTGAATAAGATTGTACTAATTCATACAAACTAGTTGTCAGTTTTCCAAAAAATAGTTATGAATTACTATTATGAGTGTGTGTTGATCTGATATAGTGTTGCCATGGATGATGGTGAATATAAAGAATTATCATACCGCTACAGATGGTGTGACTGACCAATCAGAAAAAAAGTATTCCAGAGAGAGAGAACAAAAAAAGTCATATTTCATAAACCAAGTCTAAAATCAACCACTGAGTGAAGTTAATATTGATGTCTACTTTTGAGCTCTAAATTATGGTGTAACGGGAATAGGAATGTTCATATAATCTTATCTATGCCTGTTTTTGGCTCAAAAGATTGACACAGCCTTTCGAATCTAAACTATTGACCCCTGGCCTCTGTGGTACAGCTGATGGTGTTTGAGGAGAACGTAATGGGGCTCATTTCAGATGGAATCATTCCAAGTGTAAACAATGAGTCTGATGCCTCATCCAGATTCTCCTCACACACTTAGAGGCAGGAGATCCTGGCCTCATTACTGCAGCCAGTGTGACGATCATGTCCAGAGCCAGAGGGACTTGACATTTTGCCCTCTTCCACAAAGTAACTTCTTACTATTGTCTTTAATATAGAAGTCATCCAGCCAATATTTTGTCATTGGTGCATTAGATAACTAATTGACATGATGATGGATATCTAAAGACTTGTGATTTGCACATTCAAAACAGCATGTGTAATTTCTTAGTATGTTTCCTATAGATTGTTGATTTAACTTCAAGTCATTTAAAAGACAAAAACCATGTAGCTTTGTATTTATTTATTTATATATATATATATATATATATA
>NW_015658727.1:612702-615672 GCF_001515625.1 Sinocyclocheilus rhinocerous | reverse complement strand
TGTGTGTACCTGTTTTTCTATTCTGGTGGGGACTTAAACCTGAATACACACAGACTGATGGGGACTCGTGTCATGGTGGGGACCTAAATTGTGGTCCCCACGGGTACAAAAGCTTATAAATCATACAGAATGAAGTTTTTTGAAAATCTAAAAATGCAAAGTTTCATGCAAAAATGCAAAGTTGTGAGGGGTAGGTTTAGGTGTAGGGTTGGTGTAGGGCAATAGAATATACGGTCTGTACAGTAGAAAAACCATTACGCCTATGGAGAGTCCCCACAAGGATAGCTGACCAGACATGTGTGTGTGTGTGTGTGTGTGTGAAAAGCAACACATGTGCATGAACCTCTTCAATCTAAACAATGGTTTTCCCTGAAATGTCTTTCTTTTGGCCTTGTTAGAATTGTCTGTTTGACCTTGCAATATCCATTGCAAACCAGCAATGTCTATTTCAGCAAGAACCCACGGTTTGTGTTTGTTTTATTGACTGGGAATAGGAATGTTCATATAATCTTATCTATGCCTGTTTTTGGCTCAAAAGATTGACACAGCCTTTCGAATCTAAACTATTGACCCCTGGCCTCTGTGGTACAGCTGATAGTGTTTGAGGAGAACGTAATGGGGCTCATTTCAGATGGAATCATTCCAAGTGTAAACAATGAGTCTGATGCCTCATCCAGATTCTCCTCACACACTTAGAGGCAGGAGATCCTGGCCTCATTACTGCAGCCAGTGTGACGATCATGTCCAGAGCCAGAGGGACTTGACATTTTGCCCTCTTCCACAAAGTAACTTCTTACTATTGTCTTTAATATAGAAGTCATCCAGCCAATATTTTGTCATTGGTGCATTAGATAACTAATTGACATGATGATGGATATCTAAAGACTTGTGATTTGCACATTCAAAACAGCATGTGTAATTTCTTAGTATGTTTCCTATAGATTGTTGATTTAACTTCAAGTCATTTAAAAGACAAAAACCATGTAGCTTTGTATTTATTTATATAATATCCATTGCAAACCAGCAATGTCTATTTCAGCAAGAACCCACGGTTTGTGTTTGTTTTATTGACTGGCCACAGACCAGAGTTGTACCTCCTTAGAGTTAAATGGGTTTTCATTTTTTTATTGGCAGGCCACTGACAGAGGTGTTTTATTGAAGCTCTTTAGAGTTTAACAGCTCGGGGCATCAATGTGTGCTAAAGAGACACCTATAAAATCAAACAAAATGAAGTTAAATAAAAATGAGAGGAGAAACACCTCAAACTTAATGGGAAGTAAAAAATTAGAACCATTAACCTTAGGTGATTAAATGGTAGCAATGGCCTGTTTAGTTTTATCACTTTAACATGCTCAAGCAACATGTTTGTCTGTTTTTAGATCTCACTGGTTTACAGGTTTCAATATTTTCTGCTTCACATTATCAGCAGACAAACTTGATCTTGGTCCTTTTAAATAGACCCAGCTAATAAAAATATGTTTGAAGAACGTTTTTTATGTTACCATTAGGTAAAAGTTATTTCTGAATGTTCTCTTAACATTCAAAACGTTATTTATTGGTCACGTAAAGAAATGATCAACTTTATAATTTTGCAAACATTATAGGAACGTTACTTTTGAATGTTTTTTAAACATTTTGAAACAAGTAGTCACATAAAAAAAAAAAACTTTAAACACACGTCCAACTACGTTTAAGGGGGGGAAAAAAGTTCCATGAATGATGTGTAAATAAAGTTTTTGTGTTAACATTTCGAGAACATTATAAAAGATCAGATAACTTTGAACGAACATTCTAGTAACGTTACTGGAAGAACGTTTGTTCAGAACCTCGCCAGAACGTTAGCCACAAGTCATGTTCCCTGTTAGCTGGGGTGCCAGTGGATAAGCATTTCTCTGAAAAGGTTATTGACCGCACTAATCTGAACAGGATTTAAGTGCACAAAACATAAATTTGTAGTTTTCAAGAAGAGCATTTATATACTGCTTCCAATATTCAGCGACAGCAATAGTGACAAATGTATCTATGAAAAATAAAGAGGCACAAATAGGATCATAGCCTGTTGAACTTGAGGTCCCGTCATTATTGATTATGGAAATATGCCTGACTATGACCCAGGGATTTTATGAGCCTTAAGCATTGATTAAATACACACCAAAACATCTTTGGCAGTAAAATCATGAGTCCATTCAATTAGTGCCCCCCCTGTCTTAAATTCTTCCTCTTTAAAAGCATTTCATTCTTTTATGTATTTACTCCATTGTCCAAATATTAAATTAAGCTTGGGCCAAACTGATGGCGAATGACCTTATGTGGAACATTTGACCTCTGACTTTTGACAGAGAGGATCGTCTGGGGCTCTGGTCATGTGGTGAATCAGAGGGAAGAGGTCAGAGCAATGCACTTAAGTTTTTCTCTGCCCATGGTTCTCCATCCGTTTACATGAGGCTACAGCCTTAGATTTGGCATTCAGATCAATAGATTCTCAAAGACTGACTTCATAAGTAGGTCATAAGAAGCATTTTAGATATTAGCGCCGGTCAGCATGAGGCTGCGCAGAGTTCATGCTCTGGTCTCTCACTTAAGCTCTCACCCTAGCAATAAAACTGAGAAACATATACATGAATCATCTAAATTCAATAGGCAGAAAGAGAAAGAAAAAGGCTAAATAATAGTCTCCTCCATTAAACAACTGAGTTTGTGTGTTAAACTATTTTTATTTGTTTGTTTGGATTTTTGGCCTTCTTTTTTCCTTTGTTTTGTTGATGTTTATTGGTTAACTCAGTTTTTGAGTTAAAATATTTTAATTTGTTTGTTTGGGTTTTTGTTTTGTTTTGTTTTATTTTTGGGGCTTAGCTTTTTTTTCTTTGCTTTGATTTGTTGATGTTTTTTGATTAAACAACTGAGTTTTTGAGTTAAACTATTTACATTTTTTAGTTTTTCCCATTTGCTTTGTTGATGGTTTTTTTTTTT
>NW_015658727.1:609751-612302 GCF_001515625.1 Sinocyclocheilus rhinocerous | reverse complement strand
CATTTATATACTGCTTCCAATATTCAGTGACAGCAATAGTGACAAATATCTCTATGAAAAATAAAGAGGCACGAATAGGATCATAGCCTGCTGAACTTGAGGTCCCGTCATTATTGATTATGGAAATATGCCTGACTATGACCCAGGGATTTTATGAGCCTTAAGCATTGATTAAATACACACCAAAACATCTTTGGCAGTAAAATCATGAGTCCATTCAATTAGTGCCCCCCCTGTCTTAAATTCTTCCTCTTTAAAAGCATTTCATTCTTTTATGTATTTACTCCATTGTCCAAATATTAAATTAAGCTTGGGCCAAACTGATGGCGAATGACCTTATGTGGAACATTTGACCTCTGACTTTTGACAGAGAGGATCGTCTGGGGCTCTGGTCATGTGGTGAATCAGAGGGAAGAGGTCAGAGCAATGCACTTAAGTTTTTCTCTGCCCATGGTTCTCCATCCGTTTACATGAGGCTACAGCCTTAGATTTGGCATTCAGATCAATAGATTCTCAAAGACTGACTTCATAAGTAGGTCATAAGAAGCATTTTAGATATTAGCGCCGGTCAGCAAGAGGCTGCACAGAGTTCATGCTCTGGTCTCTCACTTAAGCTCTCACCCTAGCAATAAAACTGAGAAACATATACATGAATCATCTAAATTCAATAGGCAGAAAGAGAAAGAAAAAGGCTAAATAATAGTCTCCTCCATTAAACAACTGAGTTTGTGTGTTAAACTATTTTTATTTGTTTGTTTGGATTTTTGGCCTTCTTTTTTCCTTTGTTTTGTTGATGTTTATTGGTTAACTCAGTTTTTGAGTTAAAATATTTTAATTTGTTTGTTTGGGTTTTTGTTTTGTTTTGTTTTATTTTTGGGGCTTAGCTTTTTTTTCTTTGCTTTGATTTGTTGATGTTTTTTGATTAAACAACTGAGTTTTTGAGTTAAACTATTTACATTTTTTAGTTTTTCCCATTTGCTTTGTTGATGGTTTTTTTTTTTTTTTTTTTTTTGCTTTGCTGTGCTTGGATTTGATTTTTCTTTATTTTTTTATTGTTTATTGATTTGTTTGTTGTTATAGTTGTTATTGGTTTGGTTTATGGAAGTTTACAGATTTTGTCTTTAATTTTTAAATAGCTTTAAATTGTAAACTGGTCCGTCCTTCATAATTAAATTGTTTCTGATACTGTTGTTTGCATTATTAACTTTAAATGCGTTTTAAATGTTTTAAATAAAATTATATTAACATTATTGTCTCAGTCAGATATTTAGTGTCGACCACTAGCCTATGTTTAAGTTTGCCCACATCAGTGTTTCTGCAACGATAACACATCGCAGAATCATGACCTAATCTAGTAGGCTACATATCATTTTGAACCACTAGCTAAAAAATATGAAAGGCGTCTTGAGACAAATGATAGAAAGATACGCCCGAGCTCATCAATGAAATTCACGCTGCGAGTTAGTTTAAAATTCCATATTTCAAGAACTGAGCACGCGGGGCAGAAGAATACCACCCCAGAGCTGCGGGATAATATCATTTCCATGTTCACTTTTTCATCATTTTTCATCAGACCCAATATTTAATGCTGTTAGCCAGAACGCACCGGCGGTCACAATGAAAAGCTTGTCGATGGCCGCATGTGTCAGACACAGCCGCTATTGAGTGAACTGTCTCTGTAATGGAGTGACGAGTCTGGCGAGAGACACCCCCTGAAACACATTTGGGTAATATGCCAGGGCACTTCCTGTTTATCATGTGATTCATTCACGGACGGGCGCGGTACATTATGTACATAATTCACTGCTTACATTTGTCAAAACATTGGTTTGTATGAGAGCTAATGATCCGCGTTAAATTAATGACACCATAAAGGAGAAAAATCCACTGTTCACGCAGGCATGACAGGATCCACTGGCCCTGCTAAAGCATTAAACTTATAAGGGGGTAATCAGGCCCTGAAAACACAACATCCAGCCAAACACAACACGGCGTGGGGAATGTATCGTACTCACTATACTATGTGCGTTCATAAAACATTTTTCTAGCCGATAACCTCCTCGCGTTTTGTGCAGGTTTCCCCGGAGGCTTCAAAAAAAAAAAAAATTTTTTTTTTTCATACTTTATACACGAACTATATAATTTATAGATTGGAGGAATCCATTTTTTAAAAAGTATTTTTTTTAATTATCATTAATTTTATATAAAATATGCCATATGTATGTATGTATGTATGTATCTGTCTGTCTATCTATCTATCTATCTATCTATCTATCTATCTATATTCATACTATTTATATAGATAAATATTCATATAATCAATAAAATAAATAAGTAAAAATATATTATACTAGTATACATTACATATTCATATATAATAATATAAATTACTTTAAAAAAGGAATCAATTTAAAAATAATTTTACAAGTTTTTAATAATTGTATATATTAAACAAGTATATTTAATCATATAATTAATGTATATTATATAAAATCTATGTGTGTATCTCTCTCTCTCTCTCTCTCTCTCTCTCTCTATATATATATATATA
>NW_015658727.1:581960-603785 GCF_001515625.1 Sinocyclocheilus rhinocerous | reverse complement strand
CAAAATATATATATAGAGATATATACTTTTCCTCACTTTTGATCAAATGTTTGGAGCTGGACGACACTTGTTTGGCTTCATCTCTTTCCTCCAATAACAGGAAGTACACTATCAGCTGATTCCTGCTCTACCCATAATCCTCTCTCTCTCTCTTGCTCAATGTCACTATTGCTGAATGATATGAGATGTGAAAGAGCTTCTCCACAACTTTAATTTCATTAAACGATATTATACATTCAGGGTGCACTTTATCACCTTTTTATTGTCTTTTTAATTCATCGCACTGGTCCTCTTTGTGTCGGCCATAACTTTTCTCCCGACAAGCGAGGGCTACGCATCTTGCCACACAATACAGCCCTAAATGCATGTATAATAAGGCTTTGATTTCAGTGGCATGCTGGGTCTCCTCAGCCAGCCAGGGAGAAATCTATTACTCCGCTGCCATTTTCCTAAGTGTTTGTACCCTACCATGACCCTGCTACTTTATCTGTTGGTTTTTATTTTCAGAGTGCATGCTGTCCATATGTTACTCTAATAGTTGCTATAATTCTTAGCCAATAGGGCTCATGTTTTATTGGGAGTGAGTTAGAAAAAAAAAAGAAGAAGACAAAAAAAAGAAAAAAGGACAAGGCAAGAATGCATTTTAATAAAAAACCTCTTTAGCAATACACTAATGGGCTGACATTGATGTATTTGCATAGAGATGAATTATACAGGCCTGGCTTGACGTGACTTTTAAAATATGATTGAGGAGGGTTATTATTGCTGCACTATGCTATGTGTTAGCAGGTTATTTTAGCATGGCTAGTGCTAATAAAATGCAGGACTCAGGACTTGGCCGATGAGGGCAGTTTATTCATGGCCTGAGCCGTCTATTAAAGGTGCTCATTTTGCCATTATTCCCCCCTAGACCTCCACCACTATAAGCATTAAACAAAATGCCAACAGCTTGCTTTATGGTTTTTGAATAGGATTATATGTATATCACAGTTTCCACAAAAATATTAACCAGTGCAACGGTTTAAACTGTGATAATAATAAAAAATGTTGCTTGAGCATCAAATCACCATGTGAAAATGATTTCTGAAGGATCATGTGACACTGAAGACTGGAGTTCAGGTTTGCATCACAGGAATAAAATACATTTTAGAATACATTAAAATAGAAAATGTTTATAATATTTCACAACATTACTGTTTTGACTGTATTTTTGATCAAATAAACACAGCCTTGGAGAGTATAAGAGACTCAAAAGCATTAAAAATCTTATTAACCCCAAACTTATGAATGATATTTTATATGAGATGTAAAATAATGTATATAGAAAAAAAGTTTCACTATTAACTGCATGAAAGAAAACCTGCCCCTATTTCCACAGTGTAGGAGTCTTTCCATCAGATTAGTTTAAATGTGCTTATCTTAGGTTGTTTACCACCATCTGATTGTGAATCCAGATTTGCTTGTAAGCCACTGCAACTAGGGGCTTTGACAGATTATGAGAACATCATTAGACAAGATTACAGGAGATTATAAACACTAGTGTGCTCATACCACCCAGGATGCCCTCCGAAAACCTCAGCTCCTGGAGAACAATACAAATATACTCAAGAGACCACACATCAACCTCAAACCCAAACCTCCACAATCACCTGCACCTCTACGAGTACAAGAGCAATGATTAACCAAACAGTTAATTTGCTTATTTGAAATAGATAGTGTAAATACAACTTTAATGTAACATGAGAGAAGATTAAACTGTATTATTATGGACACAGCGTAATCATAAGGGTAGAATTAAATGGCAAAATAAGAGAAAATCTTTCATGCATTGAAAATATCGCAGGAAGCTCATTGCCCTGTGACAAGCACCCGGGGTATTCATAATAGGGGATCCCAAGGTGCTGTTTATCAGGACTCTCCAAATGGTTGGGAAAGAGATAAGGCCTGAGGCGCATGTAAGCCAGTGTTCATTCTCTACGCCTGCAGCCTCTTGTGACACAGTCTTGTATGTAATCTCTTGTAGTACACGTTCAACTGAGAGCACATCAATGGGGTTTTTTATCCAAAACACAGTTATCAGCAAAATTAGACACATCACTAAATGTCAAAAGACATCGTACCAAATGCCACGGATGAAGACATGCAGAGAAAAACGCATGGGAACTGCAGTACAGCTGAGATCCAATTTGTCTTTTTATGCAGCCGGAGATGTTTGCAGGAGTAAAATAAAAAAAATAAAAGAGTTGTGCAACATTCAGAACTGAAAAATATAAACTGACTTACTTTCAATTAATGAGCCAGGATTTGAATTTAATTTAAAAGGCCACACTCCACAGGAAGTTGAACTGCAAAAACAGGAGGAGGAATTTACATGGCAATTTAAAGAAATTCAGCACAGGTGATGCATTCTGGGAAATGAAGTTCCACCCTGGTCCACAAAAGTTTATCAATTACATATGATATAAACTGAACACAAATATCTAGGTGGAATTTTATCTATCTGTCTTTTTTTTGTTAAGTTTTTAAGTTTCATTTGTTTGTTTGTTTACATTTCAGAACTTTCAAGCAAGGCAATATTAGTTCAAATGTAAAATTTGCAGTTACATTAATTTCTTTGAATTTCAGTTCATTTTACTTCCTTAAATTCAAATTCAAACTACAATTCTGCATCTTGTTTGCAGCTCAATACAATTTGCAGTTATATGAATTGCAATTTATTTGAATTCTATATCCTTACATTCAAATTACAATTCTGCTTCATGTTGGCAACTCAATAAAATTTGCAGGTCTGCGAATTTATTTAAATTTCAATTCATTTTTTAAAATGTTACTTCCTTACATTCAAATTACAATTCAGCATCCTGTTTGCAGCACAATAAAATGTGCAGTTCTACAAATTTCTTTAAATTTCAATGAATTTTAATTCTACTTCCTTACATTCAAATAAAAATTCTGCATCCTGTTTCCAGCTTCATTCAAATTCAGGAATTTAAAGGGCATTTCTGATTTGTGCACTAAAAAATTGGTGATAAACTGTCCAATCCAGAGATGCATGTCTTCTCAGGTAAAGGCTGTGGAAAGCAACTGCTATTTCTCAACTAATTAACCTCACTTCCAACAAGTGTCTGATGGGAGAGCAGCAGTGACCCGGGATCATGTGGCCAGCTGCAGCCCCAGCACTGTTCCTGAAGCAGTCACAGCACTACATCAGCAGGCACTCAGCAGATGCTAAGATATCTCCCCTGAGGAACACACGCCATGTTCACCACACCTGGACCACGCTGATGGATCATAATTCTATCCAGATCAGGAGAACGAGCAAGCCAGCAGAACCAGATCTTTCCTGCCTATGACTGGTCCACCTGCTCTGCCTCCTCATCTCGCTCAAATGCACTGTAAAGAATTTAAGGACATTATATGCAAGTGTCTGAGTTGAAAATTTGTCTATAATAAAATCTACAATGATGTTAAAATGGACAGTTATTGTTTAATTATTCATTGCTTCAATGGCAAGGAATTTGTTTAACTGTGTCAGTTTAGCCTCTTTCATACTTAATCAATATTGCAAAACCTTTATTATTTGATTTATTATTTTTCATTTAGTGCTGTAAATAAATATGGGTGTGTTCAAAATCATCTACTTTCCCTAATTTTCAGTCGCCATTCAGTATTGTTAGTTCTTTTGTATTAGCTTAGTTCATGATGTCCTCATTTGAAATAGCTTTGTACAGTAAGGGGATTAATGAGCATATTCATGAATGTATTTTAATTTGAAGCAATCAGAGATTAATTATTGCAGATGAGAGTTCATTAAGCTTTGACTCAACAGTAATTTGATACAGTATTGACATCAGGTCATTGGCCTACACATGTTGCCAAATAAAGATAGATTCATTAAAGTTTGACATGCTGAAATCTTCGGTGCTTAAGCCTATATGAAAATAATATGTAATGCAATGAAAACAGTATTGATGGTTTTGTAAAACGAACCGTTGAACGGATATAGAAAATAAGAAAAAATATATAGTGAAGTCTTCATATTGAAAAAAATTCTCAAATTTCTGTTTATTAAATTGGAAAGTCAAAGTCCTGCTGGGTAAACGCCATTTGATAGACGTCACCAAAGAATAAAAGAGAAATGGTTGTAAATTGAAAAAGGACTTATTGTAGACAAATACTGAAATGGAAAAAAATGGAAAAGCATTGCACAATTCGGGGTAGGGGGAGGTTAAAATTGAGCATGTGCTCAGAAAAACTGTTCTGTTTTATTTTATTAATACAGCCAATCAAACGTTCAATAGTTGTAAATTGGTCAAACGCTGGCACGCTTAAATGTTTTTGCCTAAGCTGGCTTGAAGATAATAGCCGAAACAAGTTTGTTCTCAGGTGTCCTAATTTACACGTTACGAGTATAAATTACAAAATTATTTAGGAAATGGAAATTATCCTTTTCTTTTACAGTTTAATTTGTGCAAAGAAATCAAATTCGAAAAATTGTTAAAATGGCATTCATATCACAGAGCCGTGACAGTTTTCATTCTGTGATGCACTAAATCATCAGGCATTCTGCTTCTTGAGATGCTTTAAATTAAATATATGTTCTTTGATTAGTAGCAGTTATTAATTTAGTCTAAAATATTGTATTACAAACTCGATTTGCACCGAGCCACACATCCAAGCGCATGAGGCAGAATAAGTTAGTCGCTTTTGTCAATTCGATAACGTAAAATGCTGAACAGCTAATGGCTGCCCTACCTCATGTGGCTATATGATTTATATTTTATTTTATTTATAATTTTTTAAGATTAATAACAGTTTTAAACCATTTCGTTTATTTGGCAGCTATGGACCCTTAATGTCATCATCTAAGTTGTACATCAAAATCTAAATAAATAAATGTGTAAAAAGATTAAATGCGTGCAAATGAAATTTAGAATGTTTCGAAATGAATACATTTTTGAGGTTAACTGGAGGTCTGCCTGCAATTATAAATGTAACCTAATAGATAATGCTGCACCGCTTCCAAAAATCGACTCATTTGGGTTAAGTAACCTGTGGAGAAGCATTGGACCTGTTGTCCTTCAAAAATACCCTCTCAAAATATTTTTCTGATAGTACAACTGTGCATGGTGCATCATCTCACCTTATGAATTACATTTCTCTGTTGGTTTGTTGAGAACAAATCGATTGAGTGATTTCCAATTTCCAAAGAACATGATCTAATCGCGCGAATCAGCTGACATATTGAAGCTGTGACGCGATCAGCTGAAGACCGCCAAAAAACGCTTTCTACTTTTACTATCCCTCCTATAATTGTGCCACCATGCCCTTTTTATCGACATTTCTCAATGATCGAAAATTTAGCGAAAATTTAGCTAATTTTAATGTAAGTGCGCAGAGTAATGGCGTCTTTATAATAAAACAATTAGGTAAAATATGTGCTCTCACAGAGCAATAAGGGAGAACATGATTATTCATTTACTGAAATGAAAAAATGAAAAAATATAAAAGTGTTAGGGCTGTTAAAAACGAATAATGGGCTAATAATAATAATAATAATACAAAATATTAAAATGTCTTTGAATAAGCGCTGCCATGTTGATAACTCTTTAGTTAAGTGATACAGCTTCTTACCGAAGCGAAAGACAATTTCAAAATTGATCACTCATCAGCAAGCATATTTGTTAATGCTTGAAAACGTTGTTGTAATGTATACACAAAATATTTATATTCTATTTAATAATAACGAAAAGAAAAATATCCCATATGTTTAACATTTTATTAAATAAAAGTGCAATACACACGAACCTGCAAGGCGCATTTTTGCAGGATTCAAACACTGTTACAAACTTAAAATATTATAAATTAATCATGAAAAAAATGAAGGAAACATCCTAACATTGGGAAACGAACACTATGCATTATATTAGAAATATATGGTTAGGTGTTTGTTTATTTACACGTGTTATGGCCAGATCAATCTCTTGACTGAGCCTCAATTTAAGCTGTCGCTCAGATGTCTTTTACCATTAGTGGTAAATTCTGAAAATTATTCTGTTTCCATTGTTGATTTTTTTAAGAATCAAAGAGCTGAGGCAACTTACACCCATAGAAAAAAAAAATAACTCAGGGTGATCAGCACCTATACAAATTAATGATATGAAAATGCAAATCACAAAACCTAAACCAAAAATTAAACTGATGTGAAATGGACGAATTCTGCCATGTTTACTATTCAAAATATTTTACACATAAATATTCACAGTAATATAATTCCTATGCGATACAACTCACGCCGTTAATTTACAAAAAAAGTACCGTTGTCTATGTGTTGAAACGTGTCTATTGCAGACACAGATGCACGTTCAGCTCCACCAATAGTGCATATTCCTCTGATTTACATCCTTCCCCTCAAACCAGAGCCCAAACTTGGTGAAAAAAACAGTAGCCTACATTATTTTTTGACACTTCTTGAAGGATTTGACAACCCATTTCCCGTTTCCGTTTTACGAGCTCTCGTTTTCCGACGTGTGAATGATAAGAGCTGAATTTGGTTTGTGTTTTTTCAGTAACTGCGTTATTTTTTCATCGTCCGAATTTGGATCTAAAGGTTTGTTGTAGTCGTCTTCGTCGTCTTCATTTTCCGAAGCCCCTTTCAGCCTTTCGGTCTCTGAATCTTGTTTTTTCTTCGCCGAGGCCATTTCAGCCGCGTGCCGTTTTCTCCATTTTGTTCTTCGGTTTTGAAACCACACCTTTACAATGAAAATGAGATAAAAACGTATTTGAATCCACACAGAAATAATGATTTATCTCCATCAAAAATAATAAATGGGGCATAATCAATGGGAATTCATAAAAAAAATCGCCTAGAAACATTCAACAAAATCTGTTTCTCACCATGAGAAACAGATTTTTCCTGCCTAACTTGAAAAAGCTGATATAATAAATAAATAAACAAATAACTTGAGTTATTTATTTAAGAGTTAAAGAGTTTAAGAGTTAAATAGCCTATCTGTAATAGCCTATAGCCTAACCAACTGCAGTGAGAATAAATAAAATATTTTAACAGAAATAAAAATCGAACAGGTTTCTGTATGAAATTAGCAACAATAATTGCAATAAACAATTACAGTGGTGCACGTTGACATTTTTCAAACAAAATCTAATAACTTTAAATTAATGTAATGCGTGAATAACTTTGATATGGATGAAAACAATAGGCCTACATTAAGTCGCATTTGGTCGTTGCATTAAATTTGAATAACCTGATGTAGAGAAATAAATAATTGTATAGCCTATAAAAGTTGTCAATTAAAGAGATATATAGGAAGGTTTGAATAAACACATTTACTAGGCCGATCCCACATCTAATTCTCTTTATACGTTCCATGGATTAATGATAATGAAGAATCGAGTAAATCGAGATTTTTCATTGTCATACACAAACTATTAGGACTGTCTTACCTTGACTTGGCTCTCTGTCATTCCTAAAGAGTAGGCCAACCGCGCTCTCTCAGGTCCAGCTAAATATTTCGTTTGCTCGAATGTTTTCTCCAGGGCAAATATTTGCTGCCCGGAAAACGTTGGTCGCGTGTGTTTCCTTTTCCCATCTTTGTCCAGCAGCACTGAGTTATGATCTGTGAGGGGCAAGATTGAAAATTCAGCTAATTTTATTATTAGGCTACATCCCATTTATGTTTGTGCTTATCGTAATATTTTGGATCGCTAACAGCCTTCAAGAAAGTTAATCGTGCACTTACGTGGCGAACATGCAAATCTGGCGTCTCTCCAGTGTGGGCTTTGCATAACTCCAGGCCAGAATATCGGGGTTCTGCCTGGAAGGTCTGTCAGAGGTTTCGGATAGCGAGCCACCGCCACGGCCGCGGCACTGGGGCTGAAATACAGCCCTGGAGGCGGCGGAGGGCTCAGGCTGCTGAAACGGGGCAGTCCAGACAAGATTCCAGCGGGAGAAGATGCCGCCGCCGCCGCCGCTCCGGTGAACATCGAGGGTCGACTGAGGATGTCGTTTATTCCGTGAGGTGTGGCGATTGAGCACTGAGCACCGAAAGTCGAAAGTCCAGTGGATATTTTGATCCCCGGGGACGAGACCGGGATACCACCTGGATTCGGAGAGGTAGCTGTCGGTGAAGTGGAGGATGCTGGTCCAGTGGAAGATAACGGGTAGGCTGGGTAAAGTGGAGTCTTCATTTCGGTCATACTGTGTAAAGCAGCCAAAGGTGGGGTATTGAGTAGGAAAGCGCTCTGGCGAGACCCGTCCATTTGCCCCACCGCTAACATTACCAAGACACTACAACTTTAACTAAATATTGCGCAAGAAGCAAGACGGTGGAGACCCAAACAAAACGTAAAAACAAACGTAGAACAGCGGATGACGGAGAGAAAGGGGAAAAAAAATACTCAAGCCTTTAGAAGAAGAAGAAAAAAAACTTTTCTCTAAAAAATCCCAATCAGGTATACCGAAGCTTCATACCCATCTCCTCTGGCAAAATCCATTCCCTTCTTTCAGTTCTTGCAAATATGGCATGATACAACAGAGCGGCGTCCTTTCAATGAGAGTGTTTTTGAAATCTATAAATAAAAAGAGAGTCTTTCTGGGTAGTTCACATGAAGATCTGGAAGATAATAAAACATTTTCATCAACCTGCTGTCTTTTGCTGCAAAAAGTCAAAACTTTGAGAGCGTGCCTGGGAAAGTAGAGGGGCTCGGTGGGATGTGATTGGCTAAGGCCGGCAGTGACGTGGCCCGTGTCAGCTGAGTGTCTGAACTGAATTTAGGAGTCTGTCCTCATTGGTTCTCATTTGCACATTAAAAGAGCTGCCATCCGAACCGCTATTAAATACAAAAAGGGGACAAAATCAATTTAGTCAATTTGAGATCTATTTCTTAAATAAAGGGACATCTGCATGCGTGCCGGTCATGTGAGGCAGTCGGATATTTTATGAGCTTAAAAGTCTCTGTGGACAGAGGGTTTAAACACTCCACAGATGAATCACAATACAATCACAGAATGATGAAGCTTGAATAAATTTACTTCAACTTTGAGAACTAAGGTGAATATTTTTCCTACCTCCTCATCAAAACCCTTTCTGCCACTTTTCTCAAATGTATTGGTTTTTGTATTGTTTGGTTTCGTCTGAAAAAACTAAATGCCAGTTGAATAAATGTGAAATATTAGAAACTCACAGCTGCATTCTTCTGCAGGTTCTGTGTTTCTGCCTCTGTATATAACCTATGCCAGCCAGCAGGCTGTATCTATATATCAAGAGATTTGGACTACCTAATTTACAACACACAACCAGCAGTTTAGTCCATTAAAAAGAGGCTGATTTGAAGTTACAGAATATTATTTATATATAAAAAAAGTTATGCAAGACAGTAAAATGCAAACTATTTTTGCGTCATAGTGTATCCTTTTTTTCTACAATAAAACCACCAGCCTTCCGCAAAGTGTAACGTGATGCAGCACCTAGTGGTCAAAAGGGGAAATAGCATATAATAGAATGTAGCAACTAAGCCCCTTGTTGCATTAGAAATACATACATATATGCACTCATGTGCACATTTACGGTGTACATAATACACTCACATGCACATATTTTCCACACAAGTTTACAAAAACTATCAGTTTTTGATAGTTTTAATATTTATACTATATGTTAGGATTAGAAATTAGGCTACTAAATTCCTTATGTAGTATAAGTAACCCCAAAAACAAACACAAAGAATCTGTAAAATGAGCAGATTCGCAGTGCTACATTGCCCTCTACTGGTGAATCCAACACTATACTGTAGAAACAAAATGCTTAAAACTTAAAGCAGCACGATGTAACGTTTTCTGTGTTCAAAATTTGCAACATGTACAGGTGCATCTCAATAAATTAGAATGTCGTGGAAAAGTTCATTTATTTCAGTAATTCAACTCAAATTGTGAAACTCGTGTATTAAATAAATTCAATGCACACAGACTGAAGAAATAAATGAACTTTTCCACGACATTCTAATTTATTGAGATGCACCTGTATATAATGAGCGAGTACATCATGAATTCATCTTAAAAACCGCGTTTTTGTCTTATTCCGAATCACCACGGTACAAGTACTTATATTTGGACTTTTGTAGCCTGGTCGGGTCGTCACCGCTGCGGAGTAACACATACCTGCGTGAATCGCCATAGACAAACTTAGAGAAGTAGCTCTGGTTGGAATGTTCTTCCGCGGGATGTGTGCAGTTCTGTTTATTAACCGCTAGAGCGCCAAAAGTTACATAGTGCTGCTTAGCTTTAACAGAGTTGTACATACATTTCCCAAATATATGGTAAAGGTATGTCTTATTCCTAAATGAACACATAATTTCAGCATAATATTTCTCCAAGATAAATTAATTCAATAAAAAAGATAATATAATTCTGTTGTTTACATACAAAATACATTAAAAAAATACTGACATTCGAATAAAGATAGCTACTTATCCCTGCTAGGAGTCATTATTATTGAGCATAAAGTTGTTAAATTATCTAAACTATATAACAGTTACTAGAAAAACAAAGATTTGGTCATGTTATTGTTTAAAAGTGTGCAATATTCTTGGAATGTGCATTGTGTTATTAAAAGACGCTCAAGACACATGACTGCTGTGTGTTTTGGCATACTGAATCACACTCTCTATGAATTATCTACAGAGAGTTCAGAGATCCGAATATTGTTAACAGTCCTGAGTAACAAACCCTCTCTAGATAAAAGAAAATTACCATGTGTGAATGTATGGCTGAGGAGGATCCAACAGACAAAGACTAAATTATTACATTTTCTGAGTGTTGCTTGACGGTACAGTATACAGGGATGCCGTGGATGTCAGGGCATTGCTATGTGGTTGCTAAAATGTTCTGGGTGGTTGCTAAGGCATTGTGATTTGGTTGCTAGAGTGTTCTGGGTGGTTGCTGGGGTGTTGGTTGCAGGTACGTTACTATGTGATTGCTAAGGTATTCTGGGTGGTTGCTAGGGTGTTGCTATGGGGTTGCCAGGGTTTTCTTAAGTGGTTTCTATGGTGTTCCAGGTGGTTGCTAGGGCATTACTATGTGATAGCCAGGATTTACTGAGTGGTTTTAAGGGTGCTCTGAGTGGTTGCTAAGACATTGTGAAGTGGTTGCTGGGGTGCTAGTTACTGGCACATTGCAATGTGGTTGCTAAGGTGTTCTGGGTGGTTTCTATTGTGTTCTAGGTGGTTGCTAAGGCATTGTGATTTGGTTGCTAGATTGTTCTGGGTGGTTGCTAGGTTGTTTCCAATGCTAAAAAAACGTTCCTTCTTATTTCAGTTCCACACATCAGTTGTTTTTCCTTCACGAGACTATCTATCAGTCTCTCACCTCATCTGTGACTGTCTCTAATTCACCAGAATGAAACTCTTCAGGTCCGTCTGCATCCAGACACACTGGAATAAATAAAAGATCAATTATAATCTTTAATTGGGGAGAGTTGTCACACATTTTAAATGCTAAAAATATCATTTTTACAGCAAAACAATGATATGCATGTGTGTGCTATCTTGTGCTAAAAAGCCCATAATAAAATAGTGTGTAATGTCAGGTTTCATTGTGACAGCTTACCTCATACAAACACCAACGTGTTAAATGAACAGGAAATCTAAATGTAAGTTTGGGAGGAGCTTATTCTTACTCATAGTAGATAGAAACTATCAGCTGCTTATCTTCCGCCTCCACAAACCCCACCTTATTAATCAGTGGTATATATTAACTAACTCTTAAAGGCTTTTAGGTTTGTTTAAAAAAAATGTACCTCTTGAGGAATATTTACTGAAATAAAAACTGTGACAACTAGCCCCGGCATTCATTTTAGGTAGCTAATAATAATGCAAACTTATAAAGAACAGAACTGCAGACAAACTACTCACTGTTTGGTGTTTGCTGCATGCTGTCTCTGCGAACATGCTTCGGTAGGCTTTTCTCTCGTGATTCTTTGGACTCTCTGCTGTTCATATCTCATTTAATGCCTTTTTCTCTTCTCTGATACTCCAGACGTGATCTGTCACATATCACCTTGCCTTCACAATGTCCTCTAGAAGTCAAATGCAATGATTGTCATGGGATTTTACGTTAACATCAACGATTTTCATTTAAAGCAGCACTATGTAATTTTTTCTGTGTTCAAAATTTGCAAAATGTATATAATGAGCAAGTACATCATGAATTCATCTTCCAAACCGCGTTTTTGTCTTATTCCGAATCACCACGGTACAAGTACTTATATTTGGACTTTTGTAGCCTGGTCGGGTCGTCACCGCTGCGGAGTAACACATACCTGCGTGAATCGCCATAGACAAACTTAGAGAAATAGCTCCGGTTGGAATGTTCTTCCGCGGGATGTGTGCAGTTCTGTTTATTAACCGCTAGAGCGCCAAAAGTTACATAGTGCTGGTTCAAACACCAAAATTAGTTTATAGCCAAAACCTAATTTCACCCAGACTCCTAAAAATGTTGTACGCATATTTCCTATACTTAGAAACAGAGATTTATATAGATATATAAAAGAAAGAAACAGTGAATTTTTATTTGACATATATACATTACCATAAATATCCCTCATGTATACCCCAGGTGACTTTGTTGTTTGCATAGTTTGTCAACATATTTAATTGGACAAGAATGGATGTATTAAATGTATGAAGAGCAACTTAATCATAAATTAGACTACCTTTATTAACCACCTAAACTCAAGGTTTTATCATCACAAACTCTGATCTTTAACCACCAAGAGAAGCACCATGAGACATCTTGTCAGAGCACACTCAAAAGTTCTCAATGATAAAGAGGTTCACGGACTGTAAAGAGTCCGTTTTAAACCAAATAAAGCAACCACCTTTTGCACTGCTTATTAGACCCACTAGTAAATAGATTTTTTTTTTTTGACATTTCTGTTCTACCAAATTTTCTTTTTAAATGACAGTGGTTTTTAGCATAAGCTTACTTGTTATCTTTCAGGCAATATACCCAAAGTCAATAAATAAATCACAAAAAAAAAAAAGGAGCAGAGTCATTCTGTAGTACGAATGTTGGACTTTATTTACATTTACTCCCGAGCCATGAGTTTCTGCTTCTTCAGTTTCTTCTGAGAAACCTGTGAAGACAAAAATATATATAATTGGTTAGAGCACTCACCAACAGCAGCTACTAAGATATCAAGTCCTCCACACATGTAATGCACAACAGCTGCTCAGAAAACGATTCTTTTCATCATTAATCCAAAGGTGTCCTAAGATGTCATCACTACAGCCAAGTGTACAGTTTGTAGTTTTTTTTTCTCTTTAGAAGAACATTAATGTTCATACCTTTTTCTTCTGAGAAACCTCTTCCTCTGGTTTGGGAACAATCTGCTCTTTCTCAGTGAGGATCATTTCGATATGGCATGGGGAGCTCATGTAGGGGTTGATGCGTCCGTGCGCACGGTAAGTACGCCTGCGCATCTTTGGAGCCTTGTTCACCTGGATGTGCTCAATCACCAGAGAGTCCACATCCAAACCCTACAAGATCACAATGTGGGATGATATAAAGCCCGTACG
Organism: Sinocyclocheilus rhinocerous; assembly: GCF_001515625.1. Lineage (NCBI taxonomy): Eukaryota > Metazoa > Chordata > Actinopteri > Cypriniformes > Cyprinidae > Sinocyclocheilus > Sinocyclocheilus rhinocerous. The sequence goes on along the minus strand of NW_015658727.1, from coordinate 590,192 downwards.
GAAGAGAAAGCTGCATTCATGCAAGCTAGTTTTAAATCATACACCGAGGCAACAATGCTGTCTAATTCTAACAAATATTTATTCATAGTTTAACGGCTCATACAGTCTTACCTTGAGCTCAGCATTGCTTTCTGCGTTCTTCAGCATGTGGAGCAGGAACTCGGCACTTTTCTTAGGCCAACGTCCCTGAGTCCAGTCATGCTGTTTGGCCTAAAAATGGAAAACATCACAAGTAAGCTTAAGCTATCTTAATTTGAGCAACACTATCGTTCTAGAGTTTGGGGTCAGTAAGTTAAATACTTATTTTCAACAAGGATGTATTAAAATGATAAATGTTTGAACTAATAATTTCACAATATTGCAGTTTTACTGTATTTTTGATCAAATAAATGCAGCCTCGGTGAGCATGATTTTTTTTTTTTTTTTAATCAAACCCAAACTTTTGAACAATAGTGTACATGTTGCTCAGACTAAGAGGTGTTTTCATGGTGAATTCCAAAGGTGTCCTAAGATGGTCATCACAACAACATGGACAGAATAGTTTTATAAAAGGCAGATTTAAAACAGGACAAAACCTCACCTGAGCACAACGACCAACACCACCGTTGTAACGACGGAAGGGCACACACTGGTGCTTAACCATAACATCCTTCAGGTACTTGTTAGCCTTGCGGATGTGCATGCCTTTGATGGCCTGGGCGGTCTCACGGGTGTTCTGAGGACCAAACATCAAGACAACACTTAATAACAGATCACCAAGTAAACCAGCCTCCATCACTTTACAAACTAGAAATGTGGCTACTCAGAAAATACTTAATCCTTTTCACAAATACTTCAAAGGTGTCCAAAGTTGGTTATTATTGCAGCCACAATGTACATTTGCAACATCTGCTTATCCTACAAGAAATTCTATCCAGATATAGAGTGCAGAAGGTGAGTACCATTAAATAAAAACCTCATTCATTCTCTCCATGAGTTCTGAGGTTAAACGATGACAAACCATAAGCGTGATTGCAAAAAAAGAAAAAAAAATTCCCAGTGAAGAATTACACTTCCATAATTAAAGTAGCTATTGGAATTTACCAGCAAACAGCATCATGTGGTCACTCAATCAGCACTATCATGAAGCATTGCAAAGGATGCAAATCAAGTCAACCTCAATACAACACTTGCAAATATTTGATAAATTAAAAAAAAAAAATTATATGTACTTATAGCATATTTTTAAACAAATGTCTGTGAACTAATAGTTTTTGGGGCATAGTTCCCTCAAAACCCAATATATAACTTTTTTGCTCAAACAAAGCTTCTAATTTGATTAATCTCAGAATTAGTTAGTTTGGTCAAATTACAAGTGAGAATTTTTAAATTCCTATGGAGAAAATTAATTCAGAATATAGTTTTATAAACAAGGCTGTACTCCACAATGTCAGCATCTTGACAAGCCTTTAGATCAGGGGTGTCCAAACTCAGTCCTGGAGGGCCGTGTCCTGCAGAGTCTAGCTCCGACCCTAATTAAACATGGCTGAAAGTTTCTAATATGCCTGGTAAGAACTTGATTAGCTGGTTCAGGTGCGTTTAATTGGGTTTCAGGTAAACTCTGCGGGACACCGGCCTTCCAGGAGCAGGACTGGACATCCCTGCTTCAGACTGTAGCATGAGCGGGTTCATTCTTACCTTGAAGTGAACACGAAGGTTGGAGCCCCTCGACTTGCATGCTGTAGAACATAAAAACAATTACCACACAGGTTCAATACAGAGCAGCCATATGGTTAAAAACGTAGCTGCCAACTCACATTTAGTCGGGTTCTCTGGGTCGAGTGAGTAGCGGACCATTTTCAGAGATCTAGAGAGAAAATGATTGACGCCGGATGGTTAGAACAGGCGTAGAATACACCAAACTCAAACAAGACAACTGTTGAGAACAGAAAAATAAAACATTCCGACACTAGCATAAATACTATGGGCACCGCATCACAATACATAACAGAAACTGCCATATCCGGCTACAATTTATATCTCCCGTCTTTCGAATCCAGAGTTCTGTTTTTCATTGGTAAACTCGCACATGCAACGACATTCATTTACAGACAACAGTCCCTGTACAACGCCGAGACCGGCCGACCGTTTAACATTAGAAATTTCGCTTAAACGACGAGTCATATTCTCTGAAAACGTTAAATATAACCGAGGTAAATATGTCGATCTGTTATTTCGACATAAAAACTTGTGATGATGGTGATACAAAAGGGATTATTTCGAACATCGCTGCAATGGGATGCTTATGGGTACTTACGTTTTCAGGCCGCGGAAGGGGAAGAGGAAGTGAAAGGCACTCTGGGAGATCAAATCCATTCTTGCTTCTTCGTGGAATGTCATCTGTAGAAACGGGCGCTTTGATAAATTAGTAGCGCCGCCCAGTGGATCAGTGATCAGTTAATTGAAGGCAAGTGAGAAGATTGCGTGAAATAAATAAAATAAATAAATATAATAAAAATAAGATTAAACTAACTAAACTAAACTAAATAAACAAATCAATTAGAATAACGTAACTTAAAATAATAAAATATAATTTATGATAAAATAGCTTCAAAAATAATAATAAAAAATATTTAAATAAATAATACATCTATCAGTACATTACTAATTATTATTAATATTTTACGCATATTTATTATTTCTGATCTTTCTACATGAAAATATATAGGCCTAGCGGCCTTTTGAATTTTAGCATGAGGGCCATTGCACCAGGATGATCATAGCTGAGTAATCCATGGCAGGACTGAAACCCCTGATATAGACAAAGCAATGCCACAATGTAATTTCTTTATTCTGAGGACGTTTTATAAAACCAACTCTGGGCCTTTCATTTATACGCTTTCAGGAAGTTTTACGATCTCAAAACTTCAGAGAGTGTCAGAGAGATGCTCTGTCACGAATGTATCCGAATTACAGCTTCCTAAATTTCTTCTGATGATTCCGTTTAGAGCACATTGGACTACTTGAAATCTTGAAAAATAAACATCTTCAAAAAAAAAAAAATTCTAAGAAATATTATGGTTTAGCCCTGTATAATTACAAAATATGTATAAATTGTCTATAAAAACAGTTGAACTATTTATTGAAGAACAGTAAAATATGACATAAAAGTATAGGGGTTATTTTAAGATATAATAAATATTATTTAAATGAATCTATTATTTAATCAACGATCAATAATCTTTCCTCATATTAGGAATATAATAATAATGCTTTCAGCGCTAGAGGGCAGCACAGGACAAAAATACGAATAGTGGAACCGGAATAGTCTTCCTTCTCAACGTGTCAGTGAAAAGGCTTAAACATGACACTTGACTTTATTTCGAATTACATTTTCTAATACTCCAAATTTTGATTTCTTTCTTATTAAAAAAATAAAAACAATGACCATTTTAAAGAAACATAACGTCAGTAATGAACATTTTGGTGCATCTAATTAATCTAATTAAGAGCATATAATTGGAGCGTCATAGTTAACATTTATTGTATTAATAATAAATCTATTCAGGAATCCATTATGAGAAATAAAATCATTCTAAGTGAGTTACATATAAGTCTACAGCTGCTGTCTGTAACAAATAAGGACAGAAATGTGTTAAGAGACACAATTGTCATTTATATCATGATGAAACTGCCTGTTGTCATAAGCAATAGGTTGGAAAATGAGACTATGCAGCAGTAACCCCATGGCATCAGTCAAAGCATTCATTTGGCACAAAACACAAAACATTTATGAGACTTGCAGCCAGAGTCAAAAACTCAATATTGCAACCACATTTCCTGTCAAGAAAAGGAATAATTTCCTTTTGTGTGTAAAATGCTGCATCAGTCAGACATTCATCTTTGCTTCTTTTGTTTCTCCTTAATGCAGTGCTTTTGCTATTGGAGTGAGAGACGGTGGATGTGAACTGTCTGTCACTGGCACAGGTACACACTGTAGAATTTCATGTCGTTCCCATTAAGATGCTTCTGTTTTTGCTGACTCTTACCTGCACAGAGGTAACGTATCCACTGTGTTTTGGAGCCTCTCACTCGGCCGTATCGAACCGATTCTCTTGAATCCTGCTCGGAAATCTGCTGAAGCTCACATGCAGGTTAAATTACAACGTCCCTTGAGAACAACTTCAGGAGGATGTTAGTGCTGCGAATGGTCTACGTGTACCCAGCATTACATTACAGCAGATTTGTTAGCCTTGCATGGGCTTGTTCAGTGCGACAACAATATATTGATCCATTAAACCTGCAGACCTCTGTTATTAAGCCTTTCATATGCTGAGCTCATCAAATATCTTATTCTTCTAAATATAGTATTTTGCTTATTGGACATCTGAATGTTGTTGACACTGCATTAGTTTCTGCTCGGTCATATCCTCATGGTACCTTGTCCTACTCGTTCAAGCATTTTTCTGACATGCTCCTGTTCTTAAATAGGAAACCTCATTATATTTCCAGAGAAACCTTCTATAATCTAATACAGTTGCCTTTGTTAGGTAGGAGTTTCTAAGAATTGCGCAATCTATTCTAATCAAATCTCCAGAAATATCTTGAGCGATTTTCCATTCCATTGAAGGCTCTTTATTTTGGTGATTGAATTTAGGCCCAATCTGAAAGAGTCGTTCAGTGCATCCCAGGTTGGACTGATCACATGGCGTCTTCTTGAAATTGTAGGCCACCTGTCAAAACTACTATGTGAAAAAAGTTAATGAAGTCAGTAAAATCACCAAATAAATAGATTTAAATGTGTACTACTGAGCTTGACAATTTAAGTGCAGTCACCCAGCAGGATTTGGTTAATATACATTGAAATATTTTCTCTTAAATACCTTTTATTTCCAGAATACAGTCACATATTTGGATGTGTGTGTAAAAAAGAGAGTGCTGTTATTTTTCACTAAAACTATTATCTATAAAGTAATATATAAAATAACTTTAAGTTTAAAAATAGTAAAATTACTAAAACCAAATAAAACTAAAAAGCTTAAAAAAAAACTAAATTCAAATCATGAACAAATACTGTAATAGTGTATCATTGATACTAAAATAATTGGTTCTTTATGTGAAAAATAATGTGTGTAAATGTTTTGTCATATAATATAATAAAAGGATATATCAATTCTATGAAGATTATATCATTTTATATTATATAAATAAATTATATAATATAAATAATTTGCATCAAGATGCAATTCAGCCTCGTTTAATGTTTTATGTGAGTTTATGCTTCAATAAATCAAAGAAATCAAGGCATTCTTCTTGAACCATATGGGGTAGAATTATTGAAAAGATATTTTCTTTGCAGCAAAAGGAAGATTAGCCTTGTTTAATGTTTTATGCAAGTTAGTAAGGATTAGATCAGGCAAAACTGTTGCGATGTGATGGGCCAGCTTACAATAGGTCCCAAGAGTTTTTTTATTTTTTTTATTCCATCCTAGGTCTTCATGCTGTTTCTCCTGTGAGAGGGCAGTGGGTTAGAGAGCTCTGATTAATGAGAGGCCGGAGGGAGGACAGTCATGCAAGCAAGAGAGAGAGAGAGAGCATGTGAGTTATGAATTGCATTCCTGTGTAAATGTACAAGACTCTAAGTGCCTGAGTGACTGTTGGTAGAATGAATTGTGATGAACTGCCAGACTGTCGCTGTGATCCTTGGGTGTGTTGCAGCAGCATGAGTCGTGAGGTGTGCTCTTCCTCACGGCATCTCTCTTTCTCTCCCTCCTCCTCCTCACTGCAGATAACTACAGAGTGATCAAGAGGAGGGGTGAGACTTTTGGAAAAGGAGAGACTGCAGTACTGCAGAAGCTGGGCGTTGGCTGTGAATTTGAGGAGAGGGAGTAATGCAAGATGGTGAACAAATGAGGCCCAGTGGAACGACTGAATGTTAGAGAGGAGATAAAACGGGAAAGATTAAATGCTAGAGGAAGAGAGAGAGAGAGAGAGAGAGAGAGAGAGAGAGAACTAAGAAGAGGTTGTATTAACACTTTAGTACTGCCTGTCAAAAGACTGCAACTGACATCTTTAAGTCAACAGTTAATGAGCTTTTAATTGCTTATTGATGGTTTTCAGTGACCTCTTTCACCTTTGTGGGGTCAGTTAACCATTTACATACAACACGGGACTGATGCATGTAATAAATCAAATAAAAATAAAATATATTAAGAAGTAAAGCAATAGCCAAATTATCGCATTTATGAATAATTAGAATTAGCATGGCATGGAGGAATAATACATGGCAAAAATTATTTTAAAAAGTGAATGAATGTAGTTTATTATTAATCAGTAAAAAGCTTACAATGGGAAACTGTCTCGGATGAACATTATGATTAATCAGAAATAAATATATTTATGATTGCAAATTGCATAAACAACTGTTAGCATGGTATTGAAGAATAAATTACAAATGATTGAAAATTGCATGAATAAACACTTTACTTTAAATATACTATTATTATTATTCATATTATTATGGGACATTTTACCTAGAAATAAAGATGATATTGATTTTTGTTTTGTTTTGTTGTGAGGAACATAAATACATACATGATCAGGGAAAACATGGTTGTATCTCTAACAAGAAACCTTTTCAATAACAAAAAGAAAACATGGATTTACATAAACTGCACCTTAATAGCGCAATATTAAGTTTAAATTATATCTTTAAATAAGATTTCATAAAGCATCAAAAATTTTGTACTTTTTTTGTTGTTTATAAGTCTGAGGGATGAAATTAGAGAGTTAAATTCAACAAGAATAAGTGGAAGACACAAAAGAGACCTAAACTGTGAATAAAGAATAAGATAAAAAATGAGCAATAAATTCAAGAGAAAGGTTTTTTTCATAGCAAAAAAGACAATATATGTGGTCAAAAGGAAGATATTGCATCATCAAATAATGTGGGCGGAGGCAAATAATAAGGAAACGCCTTGAGGAGCAGTTACACCTAGCAATGAACATGATTAAATATAATTCAAACAAAACTCCCAAACGAAATGTGATTTTTGTTTTAATTATGTGTTCAAACTACGCAATAGTGCTTCTATGTGGCATGAAATTTGAAAAGTTTCTGCGACACTGCTGGGATTTTACCAGCACAGGGGTTTGGTAAGAGAAACAGGAAGCTTTGTGTATCTCGATTACTAATAGCTGCATTTAGAGTTTTAAATATTTAATGAGAAGAATCTGCAGAGACCAAACTAGATGCCTGCATTCATCATACTGCAGGAGCTGCTTGGGTACATTCGCAAAGGGCTTTCCATCAAGGTCTTGGGCCAATCTCATGAGGTTCAGTCAAATGCGCCATGACTAACAGAGGCACGCACAGTTCTTCACTACCACAGCATTCAGAGGAGGAGCACAAAGCTCACATCTCCCCAGAGAGGAGAGAGAAGTGCTCTATGGCCTGTGAATCTGCCATGTCTTTGATCTCAAAGCAATGCAAGGTGAATTAAACAGCAGTAGAACTATGTGGGATGAAAGCAAAAAAGTTTTCATATTTGAAAAAGCTCCTCCTTAGAATGGAGCCCCTACTTATATCGTTATATTTCTTTGGTGATGCAATATAACGGCTAGTCAAAGTAGTCTGACTGTGGGGTCCAAAAAGTCTGAGAGCACAATGAAAATCTGGGATTTAAAACCTGGAGGAAATGGAACGCTTTACGATTTTTAAAACAATTTATTATTATAGTGTAAAACTGATAAGAAATATTAAATATTATGCACTACTGTATATGTAAAGGTCACTAAACTGTTATTATTATTATTATTATTATTATGTCTCAGATGAACACTATGATGTCAGATGTTGTCACAGATGTTTCCCACTCCTTTTTAGTTGTCAGTGACTACGTTTACATGGACATCAGTAATAATCTAATTATTTACTTTATTCTAAATAAGCCAATATTATGATTATGGTGTTTACAGAGTTGCTTTTAGAATATTCCTTTCATGTTCCCGTTTTACATGTTATAGTACATAGTTCGATTAATGGCACACGTCATTACGTCCCACGTGACGCCATCCGACGTCCCCTCCAGAATTTCACGTATAAACATATAGTTCGTCTTCGTGGTGATGCCATGTACAGTTTTGGGTGTTTCATTTTTAATTTTATGAAAGCTTCAAGTGCAGTTAATTATTTGTACGTGCATACAGACGACGGCGGTGTTGAAGCTCTTTTATTTGCCGTCAAACGGTTGA
>NW_015658727.1:558461-580912 GCF_001515625.1 Sinocyclocheilus rhinocerous | reverse complement strand
GACTAAAATGACTAAAATAGGAATACTCCACATGTCTTAATTCGATTTCTGTTTACTTCGATTATGACTTTAAGGTAATTAAAGTAACTTTAAGGCCGGATTAAGGTAATCAAAAATCTCTGTTTACATGGTAGATTCTTAATCAGAGTATTGTCTTAATCATATTAAAATCGGAGTATTGTTGTCCATGTAAACGTACTCACTGTTATTCATTTGATTTCATCATTATGTTCAGGTGTGTGTGTCTCATTATCTTCACTCTTTAAGTTCTGTTCAGTTTGAGTTCAGTGTTGGGTCTTAAATTCTTGTGTAGTTGTGTTGGATTGGTTTTCTTTGTGGATTATTAAAATCTGTTGGAACATCATCTTCATCGTCGTGTGTTTGATTACCAAACAAACTCGTGACAGACGACCCGACCTAAAGGAAGTAAACAAGTAGTGGCGTGCCTAAATCTCGTTTTATTTTCCGTTTGTCAGTGTTTTGTTTATTTTTGTTTATGAATCACTTTGCCGCCATTAACCTGCTCTGCCTTGAGCGTGGATGAATTCCTGGGTCTCACACATCAGACCACCTTCCCGGATGACTGCTTTTGCTCATTCCTGCACGCTGGCCGGAAAAAGTGACTGAGCATGCCATCACCCTGGAGCCTGAGCCAATTGAAGCATCTGACCAGGTGTGTGAGCCGGCAACACCGCACATGCCGGAGGGAGTAGTAGTGGAGTACGAGGGAATGGAAAGAAGCCCTGCCCACACTCCCACCACTGAGGGTGAGCTACAACTGTTCTCTGGAAGCATTTTGGATGATGTTGAAGTGGATAATTTCATGTATTGCCCTGTATCTGTCTTCCCACTGGTTCAGTCCAGCCCTGACCCTCCCGAATCTCCTGAGCCCCCTGTGTTCCCTCCCAACTTCCCTCTGCCGCCTCCCTATATATCTGCAGTTCTGCTGTCATGTCTCCGCTGGTTTCTGTAAGCCCCTCAGCTCAACCTCAGACAGTACCATCCTGGAGCCTTGTCTTGCCTCAGGGGTTCCAGTCTCCATCTCTGCCTTGGCTTGAAGATCCACTGTCTCCACCTTCAGCCTCCGAGTCCTGGACTCCACCTCGGCCCTTCGACCCAGTGGCTCCACCTTGGCTCCAAGCACCCTCATCTCCACCGTGGCCCGTCATCCCACTGGCTCCACCGGGCTACCTCGTCCCTCCAGCTCCGCCTTGGTCAGTCGTTGACCCTTCATCTATATGGAATTCCACTCCTCCGGCTTCACCTCATCCCTCCATCCCTCTGGCTCCGTCTGGCTCATCCTTCCCTCCAGCTCCTCCTTGGTCCTCAGTTGCTCTGGCTCCACCGTGGTCTTCCGGATCTCCGCCTCAGTCGCAGAAGCTGTTGACTCTTCCTTGGCCCTCCGGACCCACGGTGTCACCCTGGCTTTTCGGCTCTCCATCTCCACCCTGGGCTCCTCCATCGGCGTTGTCTCCATCACCATCATGGCCTCCACCTTGGCTCCTCCCTCCATCGACTCCGCTGTGGGCCTCAGCCCTGGCTGGACTCTAGAGTGCCACCTGGCTCCTCCTGCTCAAGGGTCCTCCCTGGTCATCTCCTTTACTGGCACCTCTTTTGTTTGTCATCCTCCTCCCGGTTGTCTGTCCTCCTCCAGAACCTCCTCCTGCATCACTCTGCCTGTGTGTCATTCCTCCTGCTCGCCGCCTCATGAACTCTGTTTGTGTTTTGTTTGCCGCTCCTTTTTTAGTTATAGTTATTCATTTGATTTCATCTTCAGGTGTGTGTCTTTTATCTTCACTATATAAGTTCAGTTCAGTTTGAGTTCAGTGTCGGGTCTTAAGTTCATGTAGAGTTGTGTTGGACTGGTTCTCTTTGTAGATTCTGCCTTTGTGGATTATTAAAGTCTGTTGGAACTTTATCTTCATCGTGCGTTTGATTACCAAACACTCGTGACAGATGTTTTTTATTTTATTTATTTATTTTATTGAGAACTGCATAAACAACAAGTATCATGGCATTGGAGGATAACTAAATATAAATTTAAATAAAAATAATTTCTACACAATCTATTTATTTATAAAAACCTAAATTAAAATTATAACTTATTATTCTTGTAGCCTATTATAATTCTGTGTCTCAGACATTTAGACCCCGCTATAGATGAAGTCAGTGGTTTTGTGGTACTTCAAATTATTTTTATATTTGGTTAAATATTATATTTGGTGACATTCTTGTGGTGCTAAATATTTGACACATTTTCCTAAGACTTGAAGTTAATCCACTAAATAATCAATAATACAAATTATTGTTTAGTTCCAAATAAATAATCACAATTTATAAAAGTACCAAATATCCCAGAATTATTTTTCCATCTTTTTTCTCTCTTCAAAAAAAAAAATGAATGGCTGTACCTCCATATTGAGTATAAAAGCAAGGAGCTAGAACAACACAAACAACAACACTTAATAATCACTTAATGCTTTTTTCTTATTCTCTCTCTTACTCTTCTCCCTCTCCCTCCCATTTCCTCTCAGTTTCTGACATGTTTTCCACTAAGCAATATTCCTCCCTCTGTCCATTCTTACACAGCATGCATTTTCCCAAGGTCACCTCAAATCATCTCATAGCCCACAGACAGCTCTAGCTATGGCTCTTATGAGAATATGCAACTATGTATTGAGAAACAATTTTGGAGATGAAGCCAGTATGCTCTCTTCTTATGCAGCTGTCTCAGCAGAATTTTTCAAGTCGGAAAGTCAGCACTATAGTGGCCCTGTGTTCTCGCTGCCCAACAGAGGGCGGCATTATCTGTAGCTGAATGTAACGCAGCACCACCAAAACAAAATCTCACACACAAACACACGCTTAGATGAACACACAGGAAGTAAAGCAGCTCTGCAGTGCAGAAAAGAGGCTGCACCATTATCAATTACACCTCCATCTCACATCGGATATCAGCTAGCGGGCCTGCGGACGCAGCACATTTCCTCCAGCCCAGACTGGCCCAGTCCGGAGCCAACAGCAGCAGAAACCTTAGCTGGGTTCCCATTCACAGGGTCCCTATGCAGGGGATTTCTGCAGTACTTCACTACACTTTACAAAATATGTTTACACCAATAAAGCACTTAACAATAATAACATTATATATATATATATATATATATACTGTATATTATACAGTATATATATATGGTGGTTGAAGAAAACAGTCCAAGTTCATTTCAGAAACTCCTGGCATGTTGAGCTTGTCTGCGTAAACATTCATTATCTAACTAGCTAAGACAAAAACTAATTACTGAGATGAAAGTGGGGAAATCTGTCTGTTCTGTTACGTACTGTTAGAAGCTGCTTGCAGGCAGAGAGCCCATACAAGAGCCTAAAAAATAAAGACATACTGGACATGTAAAAGGAACTAATATACCATTTAGATACTAATATGTATACTTTAGGTAACAATAAGTATCTTTAAGGTACTAATATGTATATTTTAAGGATAAATAAGGCACAAAGCTTTTAAAAGGGCACTGTCCCATTGACAATTTAAAAAAATAAAAATAAAATTCTGAGAATGTATGAGACAATGAGGCCACCTCTTAAACAATTACAAGACAGGCCAGCACAGCAGAGTTAAGCACAGGATGGTATAGCACAGCACAGCACAATATAATACATACAGAAAGTGCAACACAGCTCAATACAATCCAGGACATCATAAAACTGCAGAGCACATGGGGTGAACAATAATGCAATGCAATAAAACACAGCATACGTTTTTGGACATGCCAATGCATTAACTAAATATTATGCCTTGATATAATATTATCCTGCTTATACAGTTGAGCAAGTTTGATTTCTTCCATATAAAGGTATAAGACATGACTTATTTTTTAAAATAAAAGAAATATGTTTAAATAATGAAGGCCAATGAAGAATGCAGAAAAAATAACGCCTACCATCACATCTCATTTGATAGCAGTTCATAAAGAGCTGGATTCAATCTGATTCTTTGCACTCTCAGAAAAAAAAAGGTACAAAGCTATCGCTGGGGTGGTACCTATTCAAAAGGTACACTTTTGTACCTAAAGGGTGCATATCAGTACCCAAAAGGTACATATTAGTACCCGGTGAAATGGTACCTCCCAAATGATCAGTTTTTTTTCTTTTTCTGAGGGTATCCTTCAGAGATGCTGCAAAGTGAGAATCGACAACGAAGGACTAAATCGACTCCACAGGACAGCTTGATTTCCAAACGACTACATATCTCAGCTATGGAGATTCTGATTTGGCCCAGTGGCTCACATCTTTTGGTTCTATTTACCAAAAGAGTTGATATTTGTTCACAGTCTCGCAATTTTTGAATCTGAACTGAACTAATCTGAGCTGAATAATGACACTATTGCCTTCTATAGAGCTGCTTTATACTAATTGATTAATTTGGCAATATTAACACTGTTATTTTCCTGTTTACTGTGAAGCTGCTTTGAAATAATCTGTATTGTATAAAGTGCTACATAAATAGATGTGATTTGACTTTTTTCTGTAGGTTACATAAATGCACAGGTGGTGACCAGTTAGTCCTTTTTGCTATTGTAACTCAACAGATTAACTCAACTCAACAGATTAATTTAAAAACGTGTAATTTATGACCGAAACAAAGTTAAAATACAGATTCAAAAAAAAAAAAAAAATCTTTGAAAAAGTAAGTGAAGACGAGATCAGATTTAGTTTAGTATTAATTTCAAACCTGTCACGAATTTTGTTAATAAATCACAAGTTTTAGGAAATGTCTATTGTCATGGTATCTTGTCATTCATGTTATCAATCATAGGGAATTATCCTTTAAATTGGAATGTTTATCAAAGATTATAAATGTTTATAGAAGTTTATAAAAGATCTTACATCATTTTCTTTTTTCTTAAGAATCAAGAAAATTAATTAGTCTGATAGAATTGAATTAGAATCACAGTCATATTTGAACCATGGCATCTCTTATTTTATACGTTAAATCCTATGAAACTTGCTCTTTTTTTCTTATTATTTTTGTGCATTCTTTCTACATTTCAATGTATATTGCAAAACTAGGTTTTCTGTGCCAAGTTAGTTCGCTTCACAAACTCATTTGCTACCTTTTCTGCTTATTAACATTCTGCATATAGCTTAAGAATGTAAAATATAGGGTATTTGTTCTCAGGCTTATGTTGTGGATTGATTTTTTTATATATACAGTACATATTTGAATTAGAGAACATTGTCTTAGGCCAAAGTCCAAGATTGCACAGAAGAAGTATATGGAGTCTTTTATGAACACAGTAAGCATGGATCACACACCCTCTAACTACTAACATTGTGGTATAAAGAATAATTTAAATGCATGTGGTTTAAAGAATTGATTATCTTGTGTTTTATTGTGTAGATGATTGTCTGCTTTAGACTCAAATATATATTTAAATCTGCTTACAGTCTGTGGAGTCATTGGACCCCCAGCTGTTTAAAACAAGATAGTAAAAGATTTATGATCCCCACCCTTTTCATTTTTTTATTGCCTTTCCTTGTGGTTTCTTAAAGAGTTGAACAAATTAATTATATAATCAATAGTTTATCCCTCTTCTCAGTGTAATTAATTATTAATCTTATTAGCTGCACATGCAGTTTGGTATGTGAGAGGTGACTGACGGTGTGGGCGAGTCGTGTTTCTAGGCATTTCTAAGACGGTGTTTGACGTTATGCTAGGACAAGTGTATTGAACTTGTTCCTGGCATGGACCGCAGCTCTGACAAGCAGGCAAAGCAATTGCTATCTGTAGACCTTCTCTAGTTACACTATTTCATGGGTTATTTGATGCAAAATAAATAAAACATGGCCTCATATTACAGTTAGAGTGAATAGTAGGCCTACACTGAAACATCTGAAATGAACACTTTCAGCTCTTTTCCAGCATATTTTGAATAGTTGCGGTTCAAATCTTGATCCCTTGGTGTAAATGTACCTTTTTTGTGCCAGATGCAGTTTCTGCCTCCATTGCAGTGTAAAACTTTTGCTTATTTTATATGTAAATAACTCCTGTTTATTGCTATACTGTTCTTTTTTAAAACAATAATGGACACAATATATAAATGGACACTAAAACACACTATCGATCAAAAGTGTGGAGTCAGTAAGTTTTTTTTATTTTTTTTATGAAATTAATACTTCAGCAATATTCAGCAAGGATGTATTATATTGATCGAAGGTCATAGTAAAGACATTTAGATTGTTACGAAAAATTCTATTTTAAATAAATGCTGCTTTTTGTAACTTTATATTCATCAAAGAATCCTGAAAAATATGTATCACTGGTTCTACAAACATATTAAGCAGCAACTGTTTCATAAGAAATGTTTCTTCAGCAGCAAATCAGCATATTAGAATGATTTCTGAAGAATCATATGACTGAAGACTGGAGTAATGGCTTCTACTTTTGATCAAACAAATGCAGCCTTGAAGAGATTTATAAAAAATAAATAAAAAAAATAAAAAACGAAAGTTATTTTGAAAATAGTAATAATATTAAAATGAATTTGCAAGAGAGAACGGCATAGGAAAAGACTTGAAAGCAAAACTGCAAAGCAAATGATGAAACAAATCCAGTCTGCTGGATAAAGTCATTTTATCAAAAAGTAAAGCAAGCCTTCCACAGTCTTATGACACGATAACTGATCAGTGCACATGTTTAGCCTCTAAAACGGCAGTCATATGGAGACAACAGCATCATTTAGATAGTTGCGCATACGTCAAGACAGCAAGAGTCCGTACAAGTGTGTTTGTGTGCACGCATGCATGTATCCCAGTCCTTTTCTGCTGAAAGTCATCTCTTGTTGGCTAATCTAATCTATGAAGGGTAAGCGGTCTCCTTTCCTGTCCCCTGAGAGGGACAATTTGTCGACACAGACATCAGTGATGCGATGACACTCCTCGAACGCTCTCACCTGATGAAGGACTCAAGTTTGGATTGGTTAGTTAGGTCACATGACGGAGGGATCCACTCACAGAGCAGGCTAAATTTGAGACACAAATAAAATGCTAAACTCCGTCCCATTTGCAGATGTAATACAAATAATGCGAATTTCTAGAAAAATATTAATTGTAATAGGCATGTATTGCATTATCAATAGCTTAAGTATGATGATCAGAAAGAAAGGAAGGGGAGAGGAAAAGGCAAGAGGAAGCTGCTGATGCATTGCAGATAAACTGCGTATCCTGGGCAACCCCTCCCTTTTCTATCCATATGCACCCCCCCACCCCTCTCTCTATATGACATCATCACATCACATCCTCCAACCTGATGGTGCCCATGAGGGAGATGTGACTCAGCTTACAGACTAATGCCTTTGCCCCCTATGTGAGATCTGGCAACCCTAAAATACAGCCACAACCTAACCTCTACTCCTCTGCCTTGGTATTTGCTGTAAAAGTATAAAGATGTTGTGAAAATGAGAAAGTGAAGATGACAGCTGACTCATTGAGACTTTAAAAAACAAGACCAAATGAATCCATAGTTTTGACAGTGCTTAACACACTCTATTTTGCTTTTTAGTTTGTTACAATCATTTCTGTATTTGCAGGGAGTGGATTTGTGCTACTCATCCACTGCAGGCGTGCACTGTTTAACAGGTTTTTACTGTAGCATTTTTACAGTCTTTTACTGTTAAAATCACAATCATTTTTTACAGTGTGGGGTCAGGGAGTGCATTCAATAACTGGGAGGAAAACTGCAACTAGTCATTCACACTCCTGGGGGTGTGCTAAATGAACACACAGTTTCTCCTGTCATCATTTTATCCAATAGAAAGCCCTCTCCTGGGAAGTTTGAGCAAGCATTCAGATCTAACAAATCTGTTTGGCTTTGTGACACCCAAGTGCAAGAGAGAGAGATAGAGAGAGAGAGAGAGAGAGAGAGAGAGAAATGAGCTGATGTTCCAGGATGGAGTGATAATAATGGCTGTCAGAATCTTGCCATCTCTGTCTGCTTTTATAGTTCATCTATAAATGAAAACTTTGTCATCATTTAATCATCCTCATGTTGTTCCAAACCTATATGCTGCTATTTTTTCTGTGGAACACAAAAGGAGAATCTTGAAGGATCTCCAAGCCAGTTTTTTTCCCCATACACTGACAGTGACCGCACTAAACAAAGGGAAAAAAGTACTATAAAAGTATTATGAAATTGGTACTGGACTTGGTCTTCTGAAGTGGAATTCAGCTTTATATATACTCTCAGTCTTCTGAAGCCTTCTGAAACATAACTCTTTTGTCATTATTTGGATGTCTTCTTTATCTGATAGAACTCATTTCAGGTACTAGAGTCTCTGGTACTTAGCTGATGAGTTAAATCAGGTGTGTTTGATTAGGGAGACCAGGACCAGGGCAGAGAAACATATGTGGCATCACAAAAAGCTATCATATGGCTTCAGAATACTTATATAATGCATAATTTATCAAGGGGCCATAGTGGAGTGCTAGGGGGTATGTAGAAATGTTTAGAGAAAAATGTTTTAAAAAAACAAGTTGTTAAATTAAACATTTTCTTAATTATATTTTATACAATACTGGGTCTTTATTCAAAAAAACTATATAGGTGCCTTTTAAATTTTAGGATGGGGGCCCTTCCTTAAGTATGATCATATTTGGGGGTCCTTGTCATTTAAAATTTAAAAACCTACAAAAATGTGCTTTTATCAGGTTTTTTTTGGTCCATTTTTGCAGCTTGACAACACCACTGTTGTTAAATGAAAAAAAATGTTTTAAAATGATCTTTTTGTGTTCCACAGAAAGAAAGAAAAAAAACAATACATCAACAATTTCCCTATGGGTGGTTTCTTTAAATCTCTAGCATCAGTCCTATATTCTCAACAAAAACACACCTTGGCCTATGAGACAGACTGCACAGACCTACATTACCATTCAACTGTTTGCGGTCAGTAAAATTCTCCTATGCTTACCAAGGCTGCATTTATTTGAAAAAAAAAATAAAAATACAGTCAAAACAGTAATATTGTGAAATAGTATTACAGTTTAAAGTAAATGCTTTCTATTTGAATATTTTAAAATGTAATTTATTCCTGTGGTGGCAAAGCTGAATTTTCAGCAGTCATTAATCCTGTCTTCAGTGTCACATGATCCTTTAGAAATCATTCTAATATGTATGGACAGAAATTTGAATAGAACAGCATTTGTAACATTATAAATGTCTTTGCTGTCACTTTTGAGCCATTCAGTGCATCCTTTAATGCTGAATAAAAGTAATTTCTTTCAAAAGAAAAAAAAAACAGTATTAGTGTATAATATGCTATTATCAGGCTCATGGATTTACAGAATTTTACTCATGATCCTTATAACATCTACTGCAGTTTTAGAATATGGAGACATGATGTTGAAGCACTTTTTTTTTTCACCAACTCTCAAGTGCATCGACTGCATGAGTATATACATATGTTAAAGGTGTGTCTTAATGAGGGGTGGATTTTGTCCATGACATAGATCGTTAAGGCTCTCTGCTCATATGATGCTGCTCGCTGCTTCCACATCGATATGCTGACTCCCAACATCTTTGTTCTGCTAACCACCTCAAGGGGCTGATGAGAATAAGGCAATAAATCACAGCTAAAAAGAGACCAGCAGGGGTCTCTCTATAACTTACACACACTTTCAGTGCCAACACACACATTAACCCTTTCTCCAACTCTCATGAATAAAACATGACTGGCAGAAAAACACATTGAGAGGGCAAGGAATGGAAAATGTTTATTTGATGTTAGGTGGGGCATTGAATGAGCCATGAATTACCCAGATCAATGTATTTCCAAATGCTTTCAGACGTAAAGCAATTCTCACATTGTCTACAGATTACTGTGGAGCCATCCGGTCTCGTCAGGAGAAGGAACCGAGCAAAAGAATCCCTCCAGGGCTGATTTAACAACAGCATCCTCAAGAGATTTAAATCAGCATCAACTATATTTCATGCACCGCTACGCTGCATTTGCACCAGAGCTTATCTTGCAATTCAAATCTTTTGCAACCCTTTTTTTTTAGGTTTTGCACCAAACATGGGACATGACAAGGTCCCATTTGATCCCTTACGTCCTGAGCGCCCCCCAACACTGCACATTTTGTATGTCTCCCTTATCTGACACACCCATTTCAGGTCCTGGAGTTTCTTTTAATGAGCTAATGAGTTGAATCAGGTGTGTTTGATTAGGGAGACACACAAAATGTGCAGTGCTGGGGGGCGCCCAGGACCAGGGTTGAGAAACACTGCCTTACGTTAACATTTCTGTTCATCTCACTCCACTAATGCACCGCATACCTCCTTCCAGCATTGTTAATTAATAAATCACAGGCTTCTCTCCCTGCGTACGTGCCTCATCGCTGTCATACTGATTTGGAGTTCACTGCTCGTCACGTTATAGCTGGATCTCTAATAAGGCATCACAGTAGGCTGGTACTGTAAGGGCGTGCTCTGCAGCATTACTAGTGGCCTGCATTGAATTTTAAACTGCACTGCTCTGTATGGCCACAAAAGTACCTTGAGTGAAAGGCACCCAGCTCCTCAGGGATGATTTGCACATTTTGAAGGGATGTTTTTCACTCGGGGCTGGACAGTAGAGAAATAAGGTCACTGAGTGCAGGAGCTCTTCTTCTGCTGCTCTGAATGATTGCACACAGGCTAAATCTGGCTTCATATTAATGCTTGGACACAAATCCAATGACAAAGCAAATAGAATAAGTCCTATAATTAATTGGAAATATCTCATTTTAGTCCACTCAGGGGGACAAATTCATCGTCCTCTCATGGTTCAATAAGATTGGTTTGGGACTTTGTGATGAATCATTTTGAATTTTTGGTGATACGATTCAAATCTGTGCTGAGCGATGAGAAATACAGGAAATTAGCGGTTGCTAATGCTAGATGTCTATATAAGGTCAAAACGACTTTCAGCACTGCATAGTTCCAAATGGTTGAATTATCTACAGCAACTGCAGTTCTGGATCAATCAATTTCCATCTCAACTGAAGCATGTATGCTCAAATAGATAATAATAATATTAAAACTTTAAAATGTTTTTGAAAAGCATCCTTGGTATTTTTGAATATTATGAGCCTATTTAAAGCCATCCAACTCATTTTCCTCAGGTTTCATTAGAAAGAGGGAGATCATATCAGCAGATGTGTCATATGTCCTATAGTTTATCATATATATTAAAAGCCTGGCCATGTGAAGCAAATAAAGGTAAGAAGTAGAGTGCTTTCTATGCATAGCAGGTGTTCTTTTGGAGGCAGTCAGCACTATCTGACATGTCCCAGTCCAACATGACATGTATTTTTTGTCTATTCTGAAAAAGCAGGATTCTGGTTTATAGAAAAAAATCATTCATCAACCAGCACAAAAAGCCAAAGTTACACTATTTACAGCAAATAAAGTACTTGGAATTCCTACAAACTTTAAAGATCCTACAATAAAAGTAATATAATGTAAATAAAATACACATCATGGCTGAATTATTTGAATAATTCTCAGTGTTAAGACATAATGTTATTTCATTATAATTGCATGTTATTGTCCATTTGAAATATATTTAATATGAATACAACAATGTAAAAAAGATACTAAGATCAAATAAATAATTTAAATAATGTATTGGATTATTGTATTTTTTTCCTGTTTGATTTTGTGGTTTTTAGTTAACTTACCATATTACTTACTGACTTACTAATTTCTAGCAATTCACAACTTTCAGGAATAGCATGGCATCTTAACATTTTAAATTCAGTCAAGACATTTCTTTCAAGTAAATGAGTTCTACAGACATCTATGTTTTTACAGTGCAAGGCACATTGAAAAACAAACCCCTGTTCAGTTATTTCTTGTAAGAACTCAAATTAACTTTAAGTATCATTCAATTTCATATACTCTGCAATGTCAAATTTTAAAAAGAAAAGAGTGTCATTGCATAGAAAGATTAGCACACTACAGTACTGTCCAGCCAAATACCCTTCAATGTGTTTGATATGGGCCGCTGTCCTTGGTGCTGACTGTAGACGCTCAGTCAGTGATTGGGCTGCGTGCTCAGACGCTGTCTGAGGGACTCTGAGTACCAATGATGTCACGTACACTGTAACTGTAGCCCTATAACCATATTGCAATTCTATCCAAACAAACATTGCTATATTTTGTAAGAAATTGTACTTTTACACGTTTCATATCCACCCATGGCTCGAAAAATTGAGCTTTATGGTGTATTAACAGAAAAGGTTGATCAGGGAGCGTCTTAAAAGTGCATATTCATTCGTTTATAAACATTTGATGGCTGATAAAACATAAGTAGGCCAACTGGTTATGTATCATTTTATTATAGACCAAGATTAAACACCCCAAACTTTTGGTGTCCTTTCTAAAAACTCTTTAAACGTCATTTTTTTAGAACAATTACAAACAGAAAACATTTTTGAAAGTTATTTTATACGTCACTGAATATATCGCACACTGGATCAGTCACCCAAGTACTCGTTATGTGTGACCAGGAAGCTGAAACACTGATAAAAAATAAATGTAGCAAGCAGGACCCTCCCACATCGAGCTTTTTCGCAACAGCGCCTCGAGTATATAAATGCAGGTCGAGCGGCTATCCAGCGCTGAGAGAGCCACACACCCTACACCTATACACTTCTTTACCTCACACTTCTGTTCATCTGCACGTTCACACCCCGTCCGTCCTGATGAGTTATCCGATAGACACTATAGGAAGCCCCTACCGGAGGGTGATGGAAACCAGGACGAGCTATCCGAGCCCCTCCAGCGGGTTCCGCTCCCAGACCTGGTCGCGGGCAAGCCCGAGTTCTTCTTCGTACAAGAGGACCTTCAACGTCCCGGTGGCGCGAGCTTACGGCTCAACAGTTCTGAGCTCCACCGACAGCCTTGATTTCACTCAGACCTCCATCCTCAATGGAGACTACAAACGCTCCAATGAAAAGGAACAACTCCAGGGACTCAACGACCGCTTTGCCGGCTACATCGACAAGGTGCACTTTCTGGAGCAGCAGAACAAGCAGATCGACGCGGAGATCCAGGCACTGCGGCAGAGGCAGGTGTCGCAGTCTCAGGTGGGCGAACTTTACGACCAAGAGCTGCAGGAGTTGCGCTCCATGCTGGAGCAGATCCATCACGAGAAGGCGCAGATCCAGCTGGACACCGACCACATTGAAGAAGACATCCAGCGCCTCAGGGACCGCTTCGACGAGGAAGCCCGCATCAGGGAAGAGACGGAAGCGATCGTCCGTGCCCTGAAGAAGGACATGGGTGACTCAGCACTCGTCAAAGCAGAGTTGGAGAAGAAAGTGCAGTCCCTGCAGGACGAGATCGCTTTTATCCGCAACAACCACCAAGAGGAGATGAGCGATCTGTTGGCGCAGGTGCAGGCGTCGCAGATCACCGTGGAGAAGAGGGACTACCAGAAGGCGGATATCACCGAAGCGCTGCGCGAGATTCGCTCGCAGCTGGAGGGCCACTCGACGCAAAACCTCCAGCAGGTGGAAGACTGGTTCGTGTGCCGCTACGCGAAACTCACGGAGGCCGCCGACCAAAATAAAAGCGCCATCAAATCCGCAAGGGACGAGATCGCAGACTATCGCCGCCAGTTACAGTCCAAAACCATCGAGATGGAGTCTGTCCGAGGAACCAAAGAGTCTCTGGAGAGGCAGCTGAATGACATAGAGGACCGACACAACAATGACCTTGCCAGCCTTCAGGTACATAATCGCATGCTCTAAACATAAGCATACCATTTGTTTTTGCCATTTAAACAAACGTGCCATCTTCCAAACTTGCATTTTTATAAGTGCTTTAAAGTGCAGTGAAAGTTGAAAAACAATAGTATCAAACAGTTACTATATTTAATAGTGTATGCTTTTGTATATTTTTTGTTGAAAATCAAAATAATGTTCCTCAATTGCAGTTGAAAACTCATATTGGTAGATTAATACTCTGAATATTGTGGTGAACAATGGTTGCAGCCTTGCTGCTGCACTGGTGATGCATCATAAATCAGTTTGGCTTTTAAAATGTGATGCAGCTATCATCAGGAATTAAATCAAACCACAATTAAGTCTGCATGGCTGTGTGATGCTATTTCTTCTGAGCTAACTATGGAAAGCAGAGAGACAGACTGGTCATTCACAAGCGGATTTGCATATGATGCTTCATTACATCATAGGTGCAGTGGAATGGTGTTAGAAAGGGTTAAGGCGAGGCAGACACCCACAATGCAGTCTCTCCCCGCTCTTTGCTGAGTCAGAGCAGAGGCAGGGTTCACTCATTGTGTCCTAGAATCACCTCAGACACAGACTGAATGCACCTAATGGTTGCCCTTGAAGCCATACAGTGATACTCTGAATTGTAATGTAATTGGTACTGTGAGAGCATTAGCATCATAGACACAAGAAGTTCCTTGTATCATGCCAGGAATATATATATATATATACACACACACACACACACACACACACACACACATACACACAAATGATCTTGAGATTATCTCGAGCATACAACAGTTTTTCCTGTCTTCAGCAACAGATTTATTTGACTAAACTGTCACAATATTGTGTCTGATGCACTAGGAAACCATCCACCAGCTGGAGAATGAACTCAAGAGCACGAAATGGGAGATGGCACGGCATCTTCGTGAATACCAGGACCTCCTGAATGTCAAAATGGCACTAGATATAGAGATTGCTGCATACAGGTAAAATTGGGATATATTTTGCATATGAGTATATGGTGTAAATACCTTTTATTTTTAGTTAATAATATTATTATTTATCATATGTATTGTTATTATTACATTGCTAATATTATATTTCATATTTATTAACAATTAACATTTAATATATTATTATAAAAATATTTGTTAATGCAAATATGAGAATGAGAATATATATTATTTTATGCAAAAAAGCAGCATTTCCTTAACACTTAATTATCTTATTATATAGCCATACATATTTCAGAGAATGTCTACATGTAATCTTTACATATAATTATGATAACAGCCTAAATCGCAATTTGTATCTACTTCTTCTGTGCCTTTTCTCTTTATGTAGAACGCTTCTTGAAGGAGAAGAGAGCCACTTTAGCACTTTCCCATATCGCCAGGCCGTCACCAAAGGCCCCAAGGTCAAAAGAGAGCCTCCAAAGCTTAAAGTGCAGCACAAGTTTGTAGAGGAGATCATCGAGGAGACCAGGGTGGAGGATGAGAAGTCTGAGATGGATGAGGCTTTGGCTGAGATGGCAGAAGAGTTGTCAGCTGCCAAGGGAAAAGAAGAAGGAGAGGAAGAGGGAGAGGCTGAGGGTAAGGATGAAGAAGGTGGTGAGGATGAAGGAGAGAAAGGAGAGGAAGGTGAAGGTGAGGAGGAAGGAGAAGGAGAGGAGGAGGTGGTCGCCTCTACCCAAGCCAAAGTAGCCTCTGGAGCCCCTGCTGAGGTTGAAGAGGAGGGAGAGAAAGAGGGAGGTGAAGAAGAAGAAGAAGCTGAAAAGGGTGATGAAGAGGAAGAGAAAGGAGAGGAGGAAGAGGAGGGTGAGGAGGAAAAGAAAGAGGACGATGCAGAGGAGGAAGCAGAGGAAACTAAATCTCCCAAAGCAAAGGCCTCTCCTGAGAGTGAGAAAGCAGAGGAGAAGCAGACCAGTGGAGGAGAAGAAGAAGGAGAGCAAGAGGGTGATGAGGCAGATGCAGGTAGCGACAAAGGATCAACCGGTGAAAAAGAACCAGAAGCAAAAGAGCAGCCTAAGAAAGTAGAAGCAGAAGCGGCAAAGGAAGACAAGAAGGGAAAAGAGGAGAAGGAGGAGCCCAAATCTGAGAAAGAAACAGCAACTGTGACGGAAACCAAGACAGAGACACCTAAATCAGAATCTCCAAAGAGTGAAAGCCCGAAGAAGGAATCACCTAAGACAGAGGCTCCAAAAAAGGAAGCCCCCAAAAGTGAGTCTCCCAAGACTGAGAGTCCTAAGGCAGAACCACCCAAGAAAGAGGCCCCAAAGTCAGAGCCACCGAAAGCAGAAACTAAAGAAGATTCCCCAAAGCCAGCAGATGAGAAAGCTACTAAAAAGAGTGAACCAGAAAAAGAGCCTGAAGATAAAAAGAAAGAGGCAACCGTGAACGGAGACACGGGCAAGAAAGACGAGAAGAAAGAGTCCGATAAGAAGGAGGTGATCTCCAACGGAGTGGATGAGAGCCCAACCAAAGATGAAACAAGCCAGAGAGTGGTGATCACCAAGACAGTGGAGACCACCACCACTGGGGAAGGTGGAGTCAAGCAAGTCACAAAAACTGTTACCGTCACCGAGAAAGGAGATGCGGTGGAGGAAACCGTCCAGGAGAAGGTGGTCTCCAAAACCGTGGAGAAGCAGGCAGTGAAGGCCACTGAAGCAGATTAGACCCTAGCGTCCAGCTCTAACCAACTGAAGAGGAACCGGGGAGGAAGCATATCAAGCAATCAACACAACACTAACATAACAAAGAAAGCATAAAGCTCAACAGATGTATTACATTAACCACACTGAAACAAAAACAAGCATAGAGAGAAGCCATAAGATGCGGCTAGAATCTAAAAAAATGCATGTTGAGTGACAGCTTTAAATGGGTTCTGCTGCATATGCGGTCCGGGACGCCGGGGACTCGCTTTCACTTTCGTTCAAACTGCAATACCTGGGGGAGGGGGGTGGTCACTTGAATGTGGCATCTGCATGCCAGCTCAGGGGGGAGTGCGCTCCTCGTTTTTTGAGATAGAAAAATAACCACCCTATGTATGACAGTAATATAAAATACTCGCAGAGCGGTGGGGAATGACATTTACTTTGATTTTGAGCAATGAGGGGTGTAGAGACATGTGTTCTGACAAAAGTAGCCTTATAAATATTATCACGAGGACACCAACTGAGCCAAAAATGTAAAAAAGAATGAAGACGATGGTGAAAATAGCCCATGGTCATATACATATACATTACATAAAGCAACTAAGAAACTCTTAGCCTTAAACATGCTTTTTACCGTTGTCAGTTATGTTTACTTGATGAGTGCATTTGAAAATAAACCTGTCAGTGCGCATATACATTCTTGTATGCATAGAATTGACTTGAATTCAACTACTTACCGTTAAAGAGGTGCTACCGTTTGCAGTCCCATGTCTTTGTTCATCTGAATGAATTTCTCAGCAGCATTTGCTCAATAAACACCATATTAAAATACACTATTTACTTTGTCATGTCTTTTTCCTCAGGTGTTTGGTGTTTATTGGTATGCATGAATTTTTATGTACATTATTTGTGAGTGTGGTTTACACATTTGCATACTTGGTTAGTGATGAAAAATATTAAAGTACAGCAATTTAGTTTAAGTTCTGAGTGATTTCCTATGGAAAAAATGTCTTTAAGTATGTGCTAAAAAATACCGTAATCAAGTTCTAAATATCTTTCAAAAAATGATAAATCTTTTAAAAAATCATGTAAAACAATGGATGAAAGTGACGTGTATATGGCTAAATTTTAATTTCTTGAATAAATTTTTGTAAAATAAATTTTTCAGTGATATCAGTCCACCTAGGAGAAGTAAAAACAGCCACCTCACTTCCTTTAGACACTTCCATTAACTGTTGGACAGGTCAGGTGACTAAAATGTGACATTAATGCTGACTTTTCATATACTGAACAGTAATATACTGCATGTTGTTTGTTCAACTTTAAATAAATATTTAAAAAATCTTGGTATTGAGATTCATCACATTTTTGTTCTTTACAAGATCAGCAACTTAAAGATCTGCCTAAAATGATTTACATCTACAGTATATGTATTTTATTTTTATTGAATGTTTTGTTGAACCATCTGTGAGACATCTGCCGAATGCAATTACATGACAGTAATTGCCCATACTACCAGCTGTATGTGAGAATTTATTGAGAAAATGTTGCTGCATTGCAGGCTGAGACTGCACCATCAGAGATATACAACAAATACAAATACTACCCAACTTTCATAATGGACTGTTCAAGGCATCAGTATTGTTAATTGACCATCATTCCATTAAATATGATACATAATTTAAAAACTAAAGTGATAAAACGACAGTGTTTTTGTCTTTCCTGTCTATAGTCAAAAACATTTTGAGAATTATTTTTGTTGGTTTTGATTGCTTCTATTGTCCTAATATGTAAGTCGCTTTGGATAAAAGCGTCTGCTAAATGACTAAATGTAAATGTAATTATTTATATATTCAGTCCAGGGCATCGTTCCCTGATACTGCTACAAAGGACTCATCAAAAAATGCACCTCAAGTTCTGTGAACTATTTGTGCAGCACAAGTTGTGGGGCACAGCAATACGGAAATGTACACAGATGCACTAGTAATTTGGGTGTAGTTTGTATTATCTTGTACTATATCTAATGTACTGCTAATAAGTAAAATTCTGAAAAGTCTTTTCAAAGGAAATATCCTAAATTTATCAGACAGTAATGACTGTCTATTTTACATTGAACTTAGTGTCTTCAGCAACATGACCCAGGGTTCCATCTGACACTTTGTTTTCTGTGTACTCATATTTTATTCTTATACTGTCAATTTTAACTCCTGATGTATGTACATTTGTATGTGCACATATAAAGCACTGTTTTAAATGGTTCTACATAAATAAAGTTTTACTTTTTCAGAGGTACCTTTAAACATTTTAAAAGGTGTATACAGCAACAGTTTAAGTAAAGGTCACATGATCCGTAAAGCTTTTAATAAATGTCTCACTGGCATTTTTTTATTTATGAAGTTTTCCCACATTAGGAATTCTGCATCATTTTTTTTTATTACATTCACAACCTTTTTTGTATAACACTTAAAAGTGTTGCAGATTCATACCTTTCATATTTAAGTTTCAAATTTGCTTTAAATATCTAAAGACATCCATTAAATTAAGCAGACATTAAAGAACTTCTGAGTAAGGAAACTATTAAAAATGATTACACCCACAAATAATATTTTTTTAAAAATCAAAGCAAATCTTTTTGATCATCAAGAAGCATTTTTTAATTGTACTGGCAGCAAAGATTCACTTTTTACAATTGCAAGACCGATGCTTCATTCAAAAATATAATCTACTTCACAAGCATACATTCACTCAGATATGTAGATCATCAACAGCAACATCAGACAATCATTATGATTTAAACGCTGATAACGTTGACTGTGGTTTCAAACATTGTATTGCAGTTTGCTCTCAGCACCATTGATCAAGGCATGTTGATAGTTACAGACTGAAGGAGAACTAGAGAAGCAGGTCAGGCTATTGGTATTTGTGCTGTTAAAGATCAGACTCATTACTTCTTCCCCTTGGGTTTCTCAGTCTCCTCCTTTCCCTTTTCCTGCTTTACACTTTCCTTTTTCTGACTCTTGCCTTTCTCACCTTCATCTTTACCCTTTGGCTTTTCTGGCTCTGCCTTTTCTTTAGCTTTGGGTTTCTCTGGCTCTTCCTTCCCTTTATCCTTTGACTCTGGTTCAGGTGCAGGTTCACTTTTCTCCTTGGCTTTCTCTTTGGCTGGTTCAGGTTTGACTCCCTCTTTGGCTTTTTCAGCCTTAGGCTCAACTTTTTCCTTCTCTACCTTGTCTTTTTCTGTTTTAGTGTCTTCCTTGTCGGTCTCTGTATCCTCTTTGGCCTTATCAGCACTTGTGTCAGCTTTCTCCTCACTTTTCTCTGCCTCAGTATCCTCCTCTGCAGCCACTTCCTCCTCCTCACCTTTCTCTCCCTCTTCCTCCTCTCCCTCTTTCTGCTCACCCTCTTTACCATCTCCCTCTTTTTCATCTCCTTCATCTTCTTCCCCTTTAACATCATCTTTTTCTTCAGTCTCCTCTTCCTTGTCTCCTTTTTCTTCTTCCTCTGCTGCAGCTTCCTCTTCCTCTGCTCCAGCTTCCTCTTCCTGTTCAGCACCTGTTTAAAACAGTAATTTAGTCATGCAAAACAGTAATTTAGTAATGCACTTCTTGTCAGTATTTGGAATCGTATAATATTCTTATTCTTAATTACGAAAACAGCATCTGAATCTTACCTTCCTCTTCCTCCTTTGTTTCTTCTTCTTCCTCCTTCTCTTCCGCTTCCTCTTCCTTTACTTCCTCTTTCTCCTCCTCCTCTTCTTCTTCTTCTTCCATGGTAGGACTGGCAGCAGCTTCTTGAGCTTGACTGGATGTGATGGCCTCATGGGCTGGGAGGGATGCACTAACCAGGCGAGATCCAAACAGGTAGGGGGCACCAGAGCTCAGGGTTGACAGTGAGAACATGGGTCGGGAGTAGACGGGACCAACAGAGTAGGCACCAACCAAACCTCCCACACCCACATTGAAGCGAGACTCCTCCCCCTCAAGCAACTTCCTTCAAAAAACAGAAAAGATCATGTGATGAATTGGAAGCATTGACATGAATCCAAAAATCTGACCTTATATTAGTGGTTCTACCTGTAAGCAGCTATCTCAATATCAAGGGCCATTTTGACATTGAGAAGATCCTGGTACTCTTTAAGGTATCTCGCCATTTCATTCTTAGTGGCTCGAAGTTCATCCTCAAGGTCACTGATTGCATCCTGTGGGGAAGGATGGATGTCAAAATAATGATTTGAGAACTCAAATTACCCAAAATTGTGGTTACTAACACTAACCTGCATGGCAGCAATCTCTGTACTCTGCTTGTCCTCCACCTCCCTGAGCTGCTTCTCCAGAGACTCATTCAGGCCCTTGCAGGCATCAGTCTCAAGGACACATGCCTGAAGTTGGCGGCGATACTCTCCCACTTCATCCTTGGAGTTCCTCACTGCGTCAGTGTGGTGCGCCACGCTCTCTGTCAGGTGGCCCATCTTCCCACGGAACCATTCTTCAGCTGACTGGATGTTCTTGGCTGCCAGCTTCTCATACTGGGCTCTGATGTCGCGTAGGGCACTGGACAGATCGGGCTTGGCGGTCTCCGCCTCAATGGCGATCTGGGCCCCATATTGAATCTGGGCCTGCAGCTCTGAGATTTCACCCTCGTGGACCTTCTTCAGGAACACTAACTCATTTAGCAATATATCAACCTTTTTCTCCAGCTCCACCTGAGCCAGAGTGCCGTCGTCGGCCTCCTTGCGGGCCTCCAGAAGCCTGCCTTCGGTGTCCTCGCGGGCAACCACCTCTTCCTCGTAGCTGGCCTGCAGGCTCCGCAAGACATTTTCCATACTCTCCCGGTGGCTCAGCGCAGCCTGCCTCTCCATGCGGGCCTCCTCGACGGCGGCTCTCAGAGCGCGGACCTCCTGTTCGTACAGGCCCCTCAGGCGGGAAGGCTCCACATGCTTCTGCCTCAGCAGGAGCAGCTCAGCCTCCAGGGCACGGTTCTGCTGCTCTAGTTCATGGACGCGCTCAATGTAACCTGCAAAGCGGTCGTTGAGCTCTTGCAGCTGGGCCCTCTCCTGAGTTCGCACTGCCCGGACTTCTGAGCTTACCTGGGCGGCGTGGCTGATGTCCATGTCCACAGAGCGGCCAGGGCTGCTCAGCAGCAGACCGGCGGAGGTCCGACCGGGGGAGGCATAGTGGAGGCGGCTTGAGGAGAGAGAGGGGGGATGGGCAGAGAACGTGGTGCGAGAACGACCACGCTGAGAAACCCGGGGGCTGCTCTCCACATACCAGCGCTTGTAAGAGGACGAGTAGTAGGGGTCAAACCCGACGGCACTCATGGCTCCAAAGGACAAGCTGCTCTGTGCCTCAGTACCACAGTCAGCTCGATCAGCCTTCAAACACTGATCTGCTGCTCCTACTGCAGTCAGTGCAGCTTATATAGCCAGAAAGAAGCTCTGACGCAAGTGATTTTCTAAACTCTGACAATGCAGTATCAATAGCAGAGGGAGAGAGAGAGAGAGAGAGAGCTATGTGCAGTTGAATGTGCATGTCAAGGAATATAATATAATTTTGTTAAGAAATTATTAGATTTTTACTCTGAAAATATCATAAAACAAAATGCTAAATTTATACGTTCATACACTCTGTGACTGCCACCAAGGGCATTATTTGCATAAGAAGCTATAATTAAGCAAATCATGCTTTGCATTGTGCCTCGTCACATTATTTTAACATATTATTTAATTATGAACCTAATTATGGTATGTAAATGGCTCAAATATATACATACAACACGCAGCTTCCACTGCAGATACAGAGATGAAAGCTGGAGGAAGAGAGGAAGAGGGGAGGAGGTGGGGGTGGGGTTGGAAAAGAAGTGAGGAATGGTTACAGCTCTATTTTCAGTGCTTTACCTGTGGAAACACACCATCGCCTCTGCTGGATATGAGGGGTAGTACATACAATATGACACATGAACAAGAAGTGAATGTTTTTCCTAATGCAGACTGAATTGTCCCCCCCCCCCC
>NW_015658727.1:556250-557960 GCF_001515625.1 Sinocyclocheilus rhinocerous | reverse complement strand
CACACCAACTCATGGGGACTTGTGTCACCGTGGGGACCTAAATTGAGGTCCCCATGGGCACAGAAGCTTATAAATCATACAAAATTAGTTTTTTTATTTTTTATTATTATTTTGTAAAAATGCTCAAAGTTTTCTGTGAGGGGTAGGTTTAGGTGTTGGGTTGGTGTAGGGCAATAGAAAATACAGTTTGTACAGTATAAAAAAACATTACACCTATTGAATGTCCCCACAAAGTTAGCAAACCAGACGTGTGTGTGTGTATATATATATATATGTGTGTGTGTGTGTGTGTGTGTACCTGTTTTTCTATTCTGGTGGGGACTTAAACCTGAATACACACAGACTCATGGGGACTCGTGTCATGGTGGGGACCTAAATTGAGGTCCCCACGGGTAAACAAGCTAATAAATCACACAGAATGAAGTTTTTTGAAAATCTAAAAATGCAGAAAGTATCCTGTAAGGGGTAGGTTTAGGTGTAGGGTTGGTGTAGGGCAATAGAATATACGGTCTGTACAGTAGAAAAACCATTACGCCTATGGAGAGTCCCCAAAAGGATAGCAAACCAGACGTGTGTGTGTGTGTGTGTGTGTGTGTGCGTGTGCGTGTGCGTGTGCGTGTGCGTGTGTGTCTAAATTAGGATTAAATAGTGTTTAGCATTAAATAGCATTAACACTTTAATAACTAGTGATAATGAACTTCATAATATAACACAAATAAACTAAATGATTTTTTTAAATTGTAAACAGACACTCACATATAAATGCTGCATAAACACATATGTTAATTTCTTTAATAAAACATTATATACAGTACATAATACTTTATGACATTAAGAAGTTCATTATAGCTAGCTATTAAAATATTAACAGGATACTTAAATCCTCAGCCTGGAAACTCCTGATGTACTCTACATTATGTGGCCTCTACATTCTCTCTCTCTACATTTGAGCTACAGTGTATACTGATGGCCTCTAGCTTCTGAGATCTAAGGCTTACTCTGATCTTTGCACTTTTATTCCACACTTCTCAGTTTAAAAGTCATGTTGCTATTTTGAATCTCTTCACGACCTCTGCCCTTAGAGCAGTAGATAGATATCCGGCCCGCCCCCTTACAAATGAGAGTCAATAGGTAAGTTCAACTGTCATTCTGAAAGTGGAACACTGTGATTGGTTCAAAGCTGAATAGATATGACATATATGACAGGCCACATACCGGAATGCTATAAAAAGAGCAAAGCATAGGCACGCAGGGCTCACTGTCTGTAACAGAGTGTGTGCACAACAGCAAGGAGGGCTGTTTGGTGGGTTTAGTCTGGAAAATACTGTAGTGAAACCCAAATTCTTTCAAAATGGCTGCTGCTCATCGTCTAGTGATTGTACGCCATGGCGAGAGCTCCTGGAACCAGGAGAACCGTTTCTGTGGCTGGTTTGATGCAAACCTCAGTGAAAAGGGTCTGGAGGAAGCAAAGCGTGGTGCTCAAGCCATCAAAGATGCAGGCATGAAGTTTGATGTGTGCTACACCTCCGTTCTGAAGCGCGCTATCAAGACTCTGTGGACCATCATGGAGGTCACAGACCAGATGTGGCTGCCTGTAGTGCGCACCTGGCGTCTGAATGAACGTCACTACGGTGGTCTGACTGGTCTGAACAAGGCAGAGACGGCAGCCAAGCACGGAGAGGAGCAGGTCAAGATCTGGCGCAGATCATT
>NW_015658727.1:539457-555698 GCF_001515625.1 Sinocyclocheilus rhinocerous | reverse complement strand
TATATATATATATATATATATATATATATATATATATATATATATTTTTTTTTTTAATATAATAAATATTAAACTATTTATATATAAAACTATTCATACCTTTAATTCTACCATAATTCATTCATGCATGTGACACTTTACTTTTATGTCACTTCTATGTCAGTTTTTGTGTAAAAACTGATGATGGCATGGCTGCAAGTTCGATCATGTTCCATTCCTCTTTTACCAGTCAAGACGATACAAGGGTCTGAAAGAGGGTGAGCTTCCCATCTGCGAGAGCTTGAAGGACACCATCGCTCGTGCCCTGCCTTTCTGGAATGAGGTTATTGAGCGTGGTGCTCAAGCCATCAAAGATGCAGGCATGAAGTTTGATGTGTGCTACACCTCCGTTCTGAAGCGCGCTATCAAGACTCTGTGGACCATCATGGAGGTCAGAGACCAGATGTGGCTGCCTGTAGTGCGCACCTGGCGTCTGAATGAACGTCACTACGGTGGTCTGACTGGTCTGAACAAGGCAGAGACGGCAGCCAAGCACGGAGAGGAGCAGGTCAAGATCTGGCGCAGATCATTCGATATTCCCCCTCCCCCTATGGATAAGGACCATCAATACCACAAGATCATCAGTGAGGTAAGAGAAAGATGTTAAAGATAAATATAAAAAATATTAAGTAAATTTGACAGACACACACACACACACACACACACACACACACATATATATATACCATAATTCATTCATGCATGTGACACTTTACTTTTATGTCACTTCTATGTCAGTTTTTGTGTAAAAACTGATGATGGCATGGCTGCAAGTTCGATCATGTTCCATTCCTCTTTTACCAGTCAAGACGATACAAGGGTCTGAAAGAGGGTGAGCTTCCCATCTGCGAGAGCTTGAAGGACACCATCGCTCGTGCCCTGCCTTTCTGGAATGAGGTTATTGTACCTGAGATCAAGGCCGGCAAAAACGTCATAATAGCAGCCCACGGCAACAGCCTCCGTGGTATCGTCAAGCACTTAGAGAGTGAGTATCATCCCACCAAGCATTTAGTTTAAAGACTATTTAGGGACTTAAGCAGGCGAGTGATGTGTTATATAATAAAACTGCAAGTTAGCTGAGCATATCAAGGAACAAAACATATAGCATTCAGAAACACATAGCGTGTCTGACCACCATGCTTCAATGATCCCAGATGATACAGAGACTATTTATAGCCCTCATTCATACATAGAAGAGATTAGGAGGTTTCTATTACAGGCACAACCTTTCAGCAGAAAGGTTCTGCATTCTCCCTAGAGAGTGATGCACTGTAAAATGTAAAGATCACAGGGGTCAAGGAAAGGTCAAGGCTTTGAAACCTCAGTGTATATATGTGACAAGATGTTCACCTGTGTCTACAGGCATGTCAGATGCAGCCATCATGGAGCTGAACCTGCCCACAGGCATTCCCATCGTCTATGAGCTGGACAAGGACCTGAAGCCCATCAAACCCATGCAGTTCCTGGGAGACGAGGAAACAGTGCGCAAAGCCATGGAGGCTGTGGCCGCCCAGGGCAAGGTCAAAAAGTGAAGAGCTGACACAACCCAGAGACTGAAATACCCTGAACCTAAAAGAAAGGGGCGCACTATTGGACCCAAGTCTGTTTGAAGACCACCAAATGAATGAAAGTGAACACATGACATGGACAGGACTGTCACCCCTCCCCCCAAACATTCTCACATTTCACCACCATTTGTAAACCCTCTTGTGTTGGACTGCCCCATTCTGACACAGCAAATAAAAGTGAGCACCATTTTGTGTACCTCCTTTTTCGCTTGAGTCATTCCTCCCCCTCTTCTTCCCTCTCTGCATTAATTCAGGGATTTCAGCAGAACGGTGCGCTGCTGTGTAAGCTGACCCAAAGGGCACACCAAAGAGGTTGCTGAGCTCATTTTGGCAGCCGTCCACACTGTGGTGCAGTGGCGGCTCATCTAGCCACAGTTCTCTACGAGAGCCCGCTGCACATGACGGCCCATAATGGCTACGGCATCCTGCCAGCACCACAATTAGCAGCAGCTCAGGTTTCCTGGTGACAAAAGGACAGGGGTGTGTGTGGATGTGCATGTATGATGGTCTATGATTGGAAAAGTCGGAATTAGACAGTCAAAAAATAAAAACTTATATTGCTAATTACATGACTAAAAAATTTATTAAATAGTATAAAATAGTAAATATAAATATATACATAATAGTGTTTAGATAGATAGATAGATAGATAGATTTATATATTATTATATATGTATACAAATTCCAAATGATATATAAAATAAAATATAAAATAAAAAACATATAAATTGTATAAATATATAATAATGTATAATTGGCTTTTTATATACTTTTTATATATAACATTTAAAAAAAAATGCTATCTATTTTACCTGGCTTTGAGACAGTTGCTGAAATATATTATGCGGGTCATTGTTGGATTGGTGCTGGTCTAGCATAGAGCAATTTTATTTTAATCTATACATTCATCCAAAAATTAAAATTTATATTACCAAAAATAAAATAAAATATAAAATAAAATTTGTATACATATATAATATCATATAATTGCTTGTTATATATAATTATATTCATATATTTTTTTAACCATATACATTTTTATATTAATTTGTATCTATTTTACCTGACTTTCAGATAGTTTATGCTGGTTTGGTGCTGGTCTTACTGATCGATGATGTTGCCATGTTGTTCAGTAATTAAAATGGTCTTTCTAATTAAGCTGGGTGTCCAACTAAGTAGTCTGGAAGGGCTGCCAGCATATCAGAATCCTAAACACAATTTAGGATATGAGATAAGACACAAATAAGCTTTTAGCGAGCCATCAAATTTTAAATGCAGCAATTTTAAAGGCAGTGCTACAAAGGGCAAAAATTATGCAGAGCAAATCATGTTGCAGTAAACTATACTGTTAAACAGTGACCTGGTGCAATGACACAATTTATCTAAGAGAACTGGTGAGTGTCCAAACTGCTTTACTAAATCAACCCAATACTGCCATCTATTGTTTAACATATAGCATTACATAATATTCTGGTCCGTCATTAGAAAGTACTGGGAGAAAAAGTGGCATCTACCCAATTACAGTAAATGTCTTTAAAAATAAACGTCTTATGCCTGTTTATAGGTTTCAGTCTTATAAAACTAGATTTGTTTGGCCAAAAAAAATGTTTTGAATTGTAAAGTTGGCTAATTACCCAGTGTAAATTCATACAGTAAAGCATGAGAGTCCATCACAGTAAGGATGTTTTCATGGGTTATTGTTCACAGAAAACCACAAAAGTTCTTACTTCCTCTTAGTAAATTCTTATTTCCACAGTTAGTTCTGGTCAAAATGTCTTACCGTTCTTGACAGGTGGAGTCATTCTTGTTGAAGACAAGAATTCTCTCCTCAGGCACAGAGTGAATGGGTTAGGTTGACTTCAGGAGTGGTGAGATGTTTCTACATGTTGCTCTGGTGAGCGGATTCTTGGAACTCACTTGCTGTGATGTCTCTCACTTGGTTTCCTCAGATTCGTTGTATTTCAATCCTGTGTGAAAGTCAGATATTTTGGTGACTATTATACAAGTCCAAATGCCTATGCTGGTTATGGCCCTGGTAGCATATTCTCAAATATATTAGTTTGACTCTAAACTATGTGTGCATTAATAATATGTAGGCTAGTTAGTAATTTTTTTACCCTGTAAACTTTTGTCCAGCACTACTTAAATATTAAGACAGAAATGTTTATTTTCCTCCATTTAATAGCAAAATACAAATTATGAAAACAAGACCACCGTCTGAAAAACAGATACACTGCATCCTGTTCTAATAGTGTACTGTTTGAGAGATTGTTGTTCACTCCAATATAAATTAAAGTAATACATTATATATATATATATACAGTGGGTACGGAAAGTGTTCAGACCCCCTTAAATTTTTCACTCTTTGTTATATTGCAGCCATTTGCTAAAATCATTTAAGTTAATTTTTTTTTCCTCATTAATGTACACACAGCACCCCATATTGACAGAAAAACACAGAATTGTTGACATCTTTGCAGATTTATTAAAAAAGAAAAACTGAAACATCACATGGTCCTAAGTATTCAGACACTTTGCTCTTGAAAAATTTAAGGGGGTCTGAATACTTTCCGTACCCACTGTATATATATATATATATATATTAAAATAAAAAATAAATAACTTTAATTTATATTGGAGTGAACAACAATCTCTCAGACAGTACAGTATAAATTAATAGAGTGAATGATCTTGCAATCCTTTGATATTTCAAAGGTTAAGCATCTTAAATCTTTTAAATGTTTTGAAGGTTAAATCTTTTTGAAGAAAACAAATAACCAGTATTGCTTACCATAACAGAGAAGGGTAGGATGAGGAGGAGCAATTGAAATGAAATCACAGTATATAAACAGATCTCTAAACATAAAAGCTTGTATAAAATAATTGCTAACTGGATGTAGTCCAATATTTATTTTGAGTGTTAGAGATCTTACTCATTTAAAGAGAAATTATCTTTGCAGCAACAAAACAGAGGGCCATAGCCGTGTAATTATTGATTGATTATTGATTGATTATGCTTGTGGGTCACTGGGCGCGCTGTGGATGATTATTTGTGTCTGGGTGCAGGAGAGAAGAGAGAAGTGTTGAAAATAAAATATTATTATTATTATTATTATTATACGCGTTTAACGTTTCTTCTGCCGAAACAATATAACTCTTAAAGATATGTAACATAAGTTAAGATAACAGATGTGGTGCAAGATGTTTTGAGTTGTGACTGACTGGAACATTTTCTTTCACCAGCAGATGGCGATATTTCTAAAAGATTAGTCATGTAGTAGCAATATCGCGAGAATCACGAAACGAGATTTTTCGTTTGTCTATTTTACTCGCGAGTTGGGGAAAAAAAGGAATGTTTTCTATTAAAAAAAACAATTCTGAAAAACATTCTGCTTGGAAACCTTAATGTCCATGGCTCCATAAAAACGAGTCTCAAAAACTCATGAAAAAACTGTTGCCTTAAATACTAGAGTACAAAAATAAGACGTTAGTGTGTTAGCATTTCTTCAGTATTGCTGTATCTCAATTGTTAAGGGCGTTATATAAATTAAACTAAGTCATAATTATCTCCACCTCTTGTGATATTTAATAACCCAGGCTGGGTGTTTAAATGCTGTTTACATTAATACTTTTTTTTTCATAGGGTATAGAAGTTATCTACTAGTCTAAAGATTTGTCAGTTGTCAGTTATTGTACCACAGCTGATGATGCCAGTTTATTCTTATTGACTTTTCAGTCATCAGACTCCCATCTATCTGGGCCTGTTATTTCTCACATTGGATACATTGTATAACACTGCTGTTCAGTGTTCACTGAGGTTACTGGCTATCTATATATTGTACAGAATTGCTTTAAACCTGCTGATTGTAAAACATTATCCTCATTTTAGTTTCTCATTAGGTGAGGGCACAGGGTATATATAGAGAGAAGCAGAGATAAGCAAGGTCTCAGGGGCTTGAATTAAGCCCCGGTTCTGACTCTATATCTGACCCAGATAACTCAACATGGCCTCATTTCCACAGCAGAAGGCAGTGAGTGGCGTATGTCCTTGTAAATGTTTGATCATCAGCCATCCCAAATGGGGCGTGAAGATTCTGGAAGGGATCAGGATTGATTTAGACAACACAAAGACAAAGACAACATTCTGGTAACATTTGCTAGAAGCAGGAGTGATGATTAAATATACTGTTCAAATGTTTCTCATGACGTGTTAGAGTAGCCAAAGAAGTGAATTATGATGGTTTGGCATCACCAAGAGAATTGCAAACAATTTCTTTTAATTTGGTATTTTAAAAGTATTTTAACAGAAAAATTATAATCAAATTGATTAAAATAATAATAATACATACATATTTTACACATTTTTCAAGCTTCTACTGACATTTCAGCAGTTAAAATAAGATGATACTAAGAAACATACTTTTTTGGTTGTTCCGAATTATTAAGAATTATTAATGTTCTTAATAATTACATTGCACAGATGTGGTGAAGGTTCAGTTGACTGAGACTAATCAAAGACTAAATATAGGACATCGGTGCTTCTGCTGTTCTGTGCACACAGATTATTTTGGCACAGATTGTCTGTTAGATGAGGATTACCTTGCAGCACTTTAACAGAAAAGAGAAATTGAGAATCAAAGTGATTATATTTCCATCAATCTTGATAAGTGATATCACATTTAATTATGCACAATTAACTTTGCAGAAACTTGCAGATGAAGAGGACTCAAGAGTAAACCTCATGTCAGTGTTATGGTCTCACTGAATATGCTTTTAAAATATGCTTTCTAAACACAGCGAGTATGAGAGTGTTGGTATGTTTAGTTAAAATAACCAAATACGATTTCTAAAAAAAATAAAAATTCACTATGCAGTCACTCAACAGCATGGTAAAGTGAAGCAGATTTAAATTTGGACAGACTTGCACTTTTTATGGAACATATGCTGAACTGTTGATTTTATTCAATTGATGTTTCCATTCCATGTCATGCATTACATAAGTGAGTGGTGTCAAAATACACAACCAGTGTTTTCCAGATATAATCAACCATACATCAGCCTTTAAAGTAATAGTTCTGGCAAAAATACAAGTGCATAATCCATAATAACATTTTGTCCAGTCCTTTCACATCCACTGACAATATTTGTTTAGAACTGTTTTGGACTGCTTCGTTTGTAAACAGTGCTTGATCTGTGCATATTTTTCTCCTGATTCAGACAAGGCAACTTTTTTCACTGGAGAAAGGAATATTATGAATAGAGGACTTGTATTTTAGTTGGAAGCAACAGTATGAGATTAAAAATGGATTAATTTAACACAAACAAGCAACTTTTCACTTCACTTGAGTCATTTGGATAACTTGTGGAATATTGTGATGCTTTTATCAGCTGTTTGGACTCTCATTTTCACGGCACCCATTCACTGCAGAGGATTCATTGTTGAGCAAATGATGTAATGCAAAATTTCTCAAAATCTGTACTGAATTCTGATGAAGAAATAAACTCATCAACATATGAGGGCCTGAGAGTGAGTACCGTACATTTATTTTTCATTTTTTGGGTGAATTATTCCTTTAAAAGACTGACAAGTAAATTATATGTAATGCATCTGGAGACTAATCTGCAACTTTTTCTCATATAACATTACTTTTACTTTTGTATCTCTGATTCAACTGACATAAAGTCCAAATCACCTTCTACAAGCTCCCTAAAATATATATCAGTAAATAAATATCGAAGCCCAGCAACAATTACGCAATTCGCTTTATTTTTAGCTCCTCCATTGCAGTGTCTGTCAGGCTTCCAAAATGGAAACACAGTCCTGGGGTAATGGTTTGATGCTGTCAAGCTTATCTGCACTTGTTTGTGAGAATCTTTAGACCAACACAATCATCTAAAAACCATGAGCAAAGGCCTTGCAAATTACAATTAGCTGGCTTTAAAGAGTGACTGTATTCTCACTAACAAAACCTGGCATTTGATATATTTCAAAAGTAGGTTATATAATTTTAAATTAATTTTTAGGACTGATTACAGGTTTAAACAAAGAGATCACTTTTAAGGTGAAGTGAGTCATTTCTACATCACCATAACAGAATTTCATTCCTCCCATCTTTCATCATTTACATTGAATCAAGAAATGTTGATATGTCCGCTTATAGTCACTCTTTTGACTACTGACATAAACTAGTCTGGTCCAGTTTGCAGCTTATTCTGGCTAGGAACCACCCATTTTGTATGGGAAATACCAGATTTGTAATCTACTTGGCTGTAAATGTGACTCATCACACTATAGCCTTAAGAAAATGATAGAGCTGCTCAAACAGACTGGAGACCCATTTGTTACTGTTATAGCGGCAAAGAAATGACACACTTTACCTTTAAATAATCCTTATTTGGCCTCCAGGTTGTTGTCTACAGACTTTCCCCCAAATATTCCTTTGTCAACAGTTGCTACACAGTGCCCTCAAATAACTGAGGGAGATTGCCGTGATGAATCCATGCCAACAGACAAGGAAACACAAGCAACTACTTGGGAAAAGAACCTGAGCCATGAAGAACACATTTTGCACAACATCACATAACCATTTTGTTGTGATGATGTTGATGCAAACATTACATCAAGGTCACAGACGTATATACTTAAAAAGAAGGGTTCTTGATTTACTGAAGAAAAAAAAAGCAATGCTTGACCTTCATAACTTTCTCTAGGTCATCATAGCACAGGGTTTCTTTTTTTGGACACTTCATTAAAATTCTTTAATTATGTCTTGTCTCCAGAGCACAGTCACAATCACAACTGCTAATAAAAATTCGTAACCAACCTCTTGTTCCAGATACTGAACAGTCTCTAAACAGGCTGTTACGTCACCATTTGGGTGAACAAAATGTCTGTAGAAACAGAAGCTTTGAAATGACCCACTTTAGGACTCCGAAGTCTCCAGAATGATATTTGAACTTCTGTTTACAAGGTTCCCATTAAGAGATTGTTCACCCAAGAATTTACTCACCCTCAAGTCGTTCCAAACCTGTATGAGTTTATTTTTTATGCTGAAAAAAGATATTTTAAAGTATGTTGGCAGAATAGGTGATGCTAGCCACCAACTTCCACGGTTTGGTTACCAACATTTTTCAAAGGTTCATCTCTTGTGTTCAACAGCTGAAAGAAATTCATAAAGATTTGAAACAACTTAAGGGTGAGTAAATGACTTCAACTACTTCATTTAAAAGACCTTTTCATGAGCAGCCATTTGTGATTACTATTTTTTTTAGGATTCAATGTAGCAGAAACTGCTAGGATGGATATTCATTTGTATGTCTGGTACCAATCTTTAAAATTAGGATGTAAACAATAACACGTAATAACAAGAAAAAAAATTGTATTAACTATGTAAATGTCCAAAACGTTTTATATATTAAATACTATGATATTTCCATTTTTAATATTTCCAGGTTTTCCATAACCATGGAAAGTCCATATACACAAAGTTGGTCATACACTCACAGAGAAGTAGACATAAATTTTATTTACTCGTTCTGTACATAATGGGTAATACCAGCACGGGTGTTAACCATGGGAAATATTATTAACACATGTAAATGTAAGAAAATAAAAGGCACAAATTTTCATCTTAAACGAATGAGACCAATAAAAGAAACAATAAACAGTAATGCTGTTAAAGCCTTAGAAAAAAGGGAAAAACGTATGTATTTGAAACCTTAAATTATCTGAGCTCTTCTAAAAGATATGGGTTGGTCTATTGCAATATGAATGTTTAGCCTTAAATTGATGCTAGGGATGTAAACCAGACAAAGGTGAATTAATTTTGAAAAGGAAAAATAAAGAAAATCAACAGACAGAAATAAAAGACATGACATGAAGCAGCATTTAACCTAAGAGGGAAATCCCTCTTGGCCAGAAGGTCATGCACAGAGGCCACCAGCAGGCTTTTTTAAATCCCTTTTTAGAAAACGCCAGTTTATTTCAACACACAGTAAATGATTGATTCAACACCTGGCTAATAAAAGAAACTCAATACAGATGGACAAAACATAAAAGTTGTGTTTATGTCAAGTTACTGTGTCAAAATTGGGCAGAAACCGTCAAAGTTATAGCAGATAACTTGTGATGTGCAGTAACAGTCAAGAAATGGAGCAAGATCCAGATTTTACTGACACCTTTACTGAATGGGACAATCAGACACTGAATCCAGTCCTCCAGAGTTGAGCTCATGATTGCACAGCTGACATTTCCAGCTTGTCCAATGGAAAAGATGAGGTGCGTTTTTACTCTCCCCAGACCCAAGCTCGCATCTAAGGCATCACAACCAGATGCTAAAAGATCCACAGACAAGCCCTTCACCATTCAAAAGATCCCCCGAGTCTAGCCACAACCATCTAGCTACACTACTACTGCAATTTACAGATAAGTTATTATGGCACAAATAAAAAGGCTACAGTAGACTAGTCCCACATACTAGTTGAGGAAAAAAATAACTTTAACTGGTGAGTCTGCTTCTAAGGTCAATCAGGAGTGGTGCAGTTGTTGCTACTCTAAGAACCGGCCACTGCAATACCCTACCTTTATCTTCAAGTCATGGCTGTTTCCAAAGGTCAGTATCACTAGGATTATGTGTAACAAAATGTAACAAAAGACAAAATAAAAGTTAAATTTTAAGTGAACAATTGGCAATCAAACCAGAGGGTATAATGATCCTCATTTCCCTTTCTTAACACAACATATTTAAGCTCGCAAAAGTCAAAGTTAAAGACAGAAAACTGCATGAGAGTGGCAAGAAGGCTCAGGTCACGTTGGAGGACTCATTTCACCTTGTCACAGGTACAGATGGCCGATGAGTGGAAATAACAGAGTATTAAGGGCAGAAACAAAAAAAAAACACTGATTCGCCTGTAACCAGGTGAGAGGGATTAAGAACCGTTTGATTTCGGAGCTGTAAACAGTCAGAAGCCACGCAAATGGTTTGCTTGAGAAATGCGCCACGGCTGAGCCCCAAGGCAGGCAAGCGTAATACCGGTGGTGACTTGATGGGGCGGCCGGCGAGCTGACGGGGTGCTGACAAGCACATGGACCAGATCATTCGTTCTCATCTGGGTTTTGGGGGTCCAATATTTTCACATGGGTGAAAGGGAATAAACCTCTCCGGCCATTTACCTCCCCTTCCCACTGACCGCTGATGTTCATCCTAGTCACTTTCACAATGTCGCCCACCTGTAAGGAAAAAAACAAACAACGTACAGGTCTTTTAAAGCATTTAGAATAGAGAAAAAAATTGAGAGTATGGTATTCACTAGAGGTCGACCGATGTATCGGTTTTGCCGATTAATCGGCACCGATAGTTTTTGTTTTTTAAACACCGAACTTCAAACTCATCTATGCCTCATTGTTCGTTAACTTGTGTCCGTTTGGTAATTAAATAAACTGTTTTAGGCCGCTGCTCGAATTGAACGCGTCCGGAGTGTGTGTGATACCGGTGAGTTCTCCTAGACCAGAGGTCGGGAACCTAGTTGTAAATCAACCTCACAGTAAAAGCCCTGCACAATTTTTGACGATTTGTTGCATATTTGTGTATTTTAGTTTCCATGGTCCTAATAAAGTTTCTATTATTAAAACCTTATTGAAAACACACACACACTTATTTAATTTGTAACATTAAGATTAATGAAAGCTGTGTAATGAAAGTATTGTTCCTTGTTAGAGTGTGTTAATTTCAAAATTGTTATTACTACTACTACTACTACTAGTGTGGTTCAATACTGTTTTTTAAAAAAAGCATTATTTTAGTTTTTGTTCAGTATCCATTTTAAAAACTATCGGTTAATTAATCGGTATCGGCCAGTGTGGTCCAACCTAACTATCGGTATCGGCAAAATCCACTATCGGTCGACCTCTAGTATTCACATTATTTAGCATGACAGAAAAATTATATTGGCTTCTTAAAAAGCGCTGTGAAAGCTCTGAGATTTCATAAAACCCATAATCTATCAAATTCAGGGAAAGCCTGGGGAAAAGATTATGTCCTACCCACCAGAAATCATATCTAAGGAACAAAATATTTTTCAAAGCTATGGAAATCCTCTGAGTGCATAAAGCAGTACAGAGTTACCGGTTTACACCTGTTAAAACACTGATGAAAATATCACTCTTATCTAAAATCATTATTGAAGCATGTTAAACATTATAAAACCATTATAAAATTATCCTTTTGACACCAATTTTACAGGACTCGGCATATTAACCAACATGCTTCAAACAGCTGTTCTAAATCAGACCCTTTTGCTTTAGGCCGTAACAAACTGGCATAATCCTTGTTTCCATATACAACTGCACTCATATGTAAAATACAGCAGACAGATGGAAAAATTGTGTACAAAACATACAAAAAAAAAAAGGGGCCAAATGACAATGTAAATACACATCCATGAGTTTCACAACCTTTTTTCTGCACCTTCCTGAATCAACTGGCACATTCTCAGGCTGACTAAGACATAGCTTATGTAATGTTTTCTACAAATGAACAAGGCCTGGCATGTAGAAACGGATAGAGGAGTGCTGGAACTTGCCAGGTGGGATGACTAAGTATGGAATTTCATTCTAGACACTGAACAAACCAACAATAAATTCTACACTGATTTGGACAAAAAAAATAAAGCCTCCCCACTCAAAACTGAACTGTAACTGAGCCTCTGTGCTACAGTTCTTAGAGATGTGCGGCCCATGCAAATTGCAAACTATGAAAAGTAAAAGTAAATGAAAATGGTTTAATGCATTAAAAACCTATTCTAAGCACAGGAAC
This sequence comes from Sinocyclocheilus rhinocerous, assembly GCF_001515625.1. Classification (NCBI taxonomy): domain Eukaryota; kingdom Metazoa; phylum Chordata; class Actinopteri; order Cypriniformes; family Cyprinidae; genus Sinocyclocheilus; species Sinocyclocheilus rhinocerous. Next base: position 543,277 of record NW_015658727.1, on the reverse strand, counting down.
AAACACTTTGGATATTAAGCTTTATTTTTCACTAACAAGTCGATAGCTGTCTAAGGAAAGTCCCTCAAAAACATAGAACTGAGCAGGCAAATGTGTCATCAAGAGAAAATATTGGTCATTTCACATTTCCATGCTATCAGCACCATCTGACCAAAAGTAATGAAGGGTAAAATCCCTTTAAATGTGTAATCACTGCACCAGTTAAATCTTATGAACCATAGAGAAATAGCTTCATTAGGTGTCTATGGCAGCCAGTACTGCATCTTTTACATTGCTATAAATCAACCAATCAATTAGCCAGCAAAAATCTATGCTTACTGAATAACCTTTGGTAATTAGTAAACTGAAGGAAAGAAATGAAGGTATGGGTTTTAGTGGGCATAAGGCTGCTCATATTATCCCTCATCAATAAAACAGAAACGTGCAGATTCACCTCAGCTGGTGCTAAATGCAAATTTTGGTTTATGGAAATCCATAATTTAGTTACCTACCTCCAATGCTAAGGCAGTCTTGTCATATGCACATGGCACTCGTTTCTGGATCGCCTTCGCCAACACTGGCCCGTTCTGCACAGAAGGCAGTGGGTTGATGACAGCGCCGGGTGTGATGGGAGGAATGGGTGATGGAGTCTGAGGCTGAGCATAGGCGTGTGCTGGCTCAGGGATGCCATAGCTATTGGAATTGCGTGAACCATGGCCAGGCTGACCGGGATGAGGCGAAGGCCTCACCAGTTTTTCTACGTAGGGAACAGGAATCATGCCTACTCTGCCTTCTTTGTTCTTGGCACTCCACCACTGCTCCTCAGGCTTGTCTAGAATAATTAGGATTTCACCCTTCTTGAAAGGAAGGTCTTCAGCATCGCTACCAGTGAAGTCATAAAGAGTCCGCACATACTCCTGGTTCTCATCTCCGAGTCCCCCGGATGGCTGAATAGGAATACTGGGCAGAGGGGTACTGGGGTACCTGTAATACAATGATGAAAGTATTTTTAGAATTGAATAATCAACAACAAAAGGAGGATTTTTAACAGCACATCAAAGGGGAAATGCTTAAATCCACTTCTTGCTAGGCGGTTAGTCTTTTGTAATATCCAATCCACTACTGAATGTGCACTTTCACATGTACAGTTAACTTCCTGGTATCTTGAATAGGAATGACTGAATTTCTTTTTAATGCACCGCTCAATGAGAACATTTTAAAACATACAGGAAGTAAATTGAGGGGAATTACAGTTATGTTCAACTGACCACTTTCATCTTGACAATAATAATATGAGGATAAGAATCAATGTGAAGAACAACCAGCAATGCTACGACAAGCTGTTTTAACAGTTATTCATTAAAACCAGTAACACCTATTTTATGGCCACGTTCACACAGCAGTTCGGTTATTTACAGGTGTCACAACCGCATTCTGTAACCGAACTCACACCCATACATTTTCAGGACTCACAACCACATTCTCGGTACACACGCGCTGTGTGAACGGAACAGACTGGACAACTAGTTGTCTGTCACGTCATACAGTGCGAGAGGGAGCCGCTCTGCCGCACAAACACGTGTCTACCCGTGTGTTGCGTGTTTTCATGTGTGTTTTCAGTAACTTACAATGACGGTGAAATGAGCTGCGTGTCATCTGAACGTTTTAGAGCCCGTCAGTTTTGTGTTCTGCACGCGAATCAAATGCTCCGCTCTCCACCAAAATTTAAAAGCTGCTGTTGGTTAATGAAGATTTGACGAATGAACCCGCGGCTCAAATGGACTCTTGTCGTGTCAGAAAGTGACAAGACTTTCAGTTTTATGGACGTCGCCCTCTTTGATTTTACTTTGGTCACTATCGCTATGGTTACAGGTAGGGAATACAGGCTTGACTCCCGTTGCACGTTCATACAGACAGTATTCTAAACACAACTGTAAGCTGCTGTGAGAACGGGACATTTCGAGACTCACACCTATAAAGAAAATGCGGTTGTCAATCCCAAAAACTCACAGTGTGAATGTAGCCTTTTTGTTACTAGTATTTTATAATCACTAGTATGTAAGGCAAAAGTGATCAGTACCTTTCCAAATTTGCTGCAAGCACATTAGCTGGCGAAGACTTCTAATAATGCCAATTTTGGATGGCCATACAAAACTGCCAAATATTATTCTCATACTGTAATAAATAAGATCACAAGATGTAATAGTTTTGTATTTTGTCTGTTAAACTGAATACATGGCTTTAACTAACCACGTGACTTGTATCAACAAATGTATATTATTGCCATATGGACATTTTCTTAATTGTAACATTGAACCTGCAGTTTCTGTGAAGCTAAGCAAACAGTTTTTGTTAGTTACAAATTGCTGCTATTTCAGTTTTACTAGTATTAATTCATAAGATACCGAGACTTACAAGATACTAGCAGCTTTCCCAATTGTAACTAGTAATATTTCTTACCTCACTAGTTACAACTTCTTTTTACTTGTCATATTTAATCATTTAAAAAGTGGACATTCTGATTGTTTAATAACAAAAAAAAAAAACTTGTTAGCAGTTGTAGTAATACACTAGTACTAAGTAACTTTGTTACTAGTAGTAACTAAAACAATTTACAGCACCTAAGAACTACTTGTCACTACTGACAGTGACTAGTTTCAGCTAGCATCGGTGCTATTATGATTCAGTACAAGTATCTAACAAGATCCTAGTTAGTTTTAATGAATGAATGTTTAAACTGCTTGCCACAGCAAATAAGGGGAGGGAAGTGTACATCAGTGAGAAGAGGGGTGGATGATGTGACAATGTCAAAACGAAATGAAGCTCTTAACGTTACCTTGGTGCTGGCTCTATCAGGGTGGTCGTATCCAGATAATGTATTTTATAGAACTCCAAAAGGCCAGGTAGATTATCAAACTCTTGGTCGCCTATCTTGAATCTCTTGTTTGGCAAAGAGTTGATGATATAGTGAGAAACTTTGGAGTTTTCGGACACTGACAGTACATAATCACCAGGACAGGTGGAGGAATCTCGCACCAAAAACATCCCGTGTCTCTGTCCCTGTAGCCTATTCTGCGCCTCCTGTCTCGAAACCGGCCCGAAATACCAGCTGGCTCGGTCCGAGGAGTCGAACCGTGCAGACGACATGTTTGCTCAAAATACAACTGTAGCTGATGAATTCGAAGAAAACAGAAATAAGCAATAAATTAAAACCACAAACGCCTATTCTTACAAGCGACCAAACACTTTTTGATCCGACAGTCCTACTGAACCGCAACCTGACGTTTGACCAGACAGGCTGCGACTGGCGTCAACCAACTTTGATGCATCGCTAAATTTCCACCAACACAAGAATCACGACGGGCTTGGAACAGGTTTAAACAACCCCAAAAGTTCGCAAAGAACCAAAAAAACGCGTGTTTAGAATTAAAGTTCCCCTTTCCGCTCTCTCTTCCGTGAAAGCAGCTGCAGCTTATGAGACAATATAACGCATTAGCCAGTTAGCCGTCTTCAGTCACCGTCCGCTCAAGATGAGGCAAACAACGCCATAATATGTTAATAAATCGCTCTGCATGACGATTCAAGGCGACATATGTCGGTCGCGTCCAACAACGAGTCCTTCTTCGTGTATTACACCAAAGTACGGAAGAGTTTTGTCTCTTATTTAGACTCCCAACAGACTTCGAAGGCTGTAACAAAAATGGCGGCCCGCAACACGTCTTCACACACAACGAATTCTGAAATAATCTTCCAACAGAAAGTTTCCCTCCCTTTGCGCGGCGCTTCCCTATATGAGGCACGACGCTGCCACGCAACAAGACGACCAAGAGGATTTTTTTTT
>NW_015658727.1:530172-536790 GCF_001515625.1 Sinocyclocheilus rhinocerous | reverse complement strand
TTACCTTGGTGCTGGCTCTATCAGGGTGGTCGTATCCAGATAATGTATTTTATAGAACTCCAAAAGGCCAGGTAGATTATCAAACTCTTGGTCGCCTATCTTGAATCTCTTGTTTGGCAAAGAGTTGATGATATAGTGAGAAACTTTGGAGTTTTCGGACACTGACAGTACATAATCACCAGGACAGGTGGACGAATCGCGCACCAAAAACATCCCGTGTCTCTGTCCCTGTAGTCTATTCTGCGCCTCCTGTCTCGAAACCGGCCCGAAATACCAGCTGGCTCGGTCCGAGGAGTCGAACCGTGCAGACGACATGTTTGCTCAAAATACAACTGTAGCTGATGAATTCGAAGAAAACAGAAATAAGCAATAAATTAAAACCACAAACGCCTATTCTTACAAGCGACCAAACACTTTTTGATCCGACAGTCCTACTGAACCGCAACCTGACGTTTGACCAGACAGGCTGCGACTGGCGTCAACCAACTTTGATGCATCGCTAAATTTCCACCAACACAAGAATCACGACGGGCTTGGAACAGGTTTAAACAACCCCAAAAGTTCGCAAAGAACCAAAAAAACGCGTGTTTAGAATTAAAGTTCCCCTTTCCGCTCTCTCTTCCGTGAAAGCAGCTGCAGCTTATGAGACAATATAACGCATTAGCCAGTTAGCCGTCTTCAGTCACCGTCCGCTCAAGATGAGGCAAACAACGCCATAATATGTTAATAAATCGCTCTGCATGACGATTCAAGGCGACATATGTCGGTCGCGTCCAACAACGAGTCCTTCTTCGTGTATTACACCAAAGTACGGAAGAGTTTTGTCTCTTATTTAGACTCCCAACAGACTTCGAAGGCTGTAACAAAAATGGCGGCCCGCAACACGTCTTCACACACAACGAATTCTGAAATAATCTTCCAACAGAAAGTTTCCCTCCCTTTGCGCGGCGCTTCCCTATATGAGGCACGACGCTGCCACGCAACAAGACGACCAAGAGGATTTTTTTTTTAAATTTCTGTTTGTTGTGTTTTCTGTTCCTTCCCAGGATTGGTGTAAAGCTGCTTCAGTTCCCCACACCGTCCGAGAAATGGCGTCTGGAGGGCGGATCTGCGCGCGCTCCCGGTCTGTCTGATCACCAGTCACAAACGCCTCGAGCGACTGTTACTTAAAAGGAAGAATAAAATGAGTGGCGTGCAGAGGCGCGGTATTTCAAACGCTCTGAACCGCGGATAATGAGGAATATAAGGCACTGACTAGGAGATTGTATAGCTAGTGTGAATAATAATGTGAAAGTTGTAATTTGCTATAGTTATGGTCGAATTTTGGATGGCCCACATCTCATCTGGAGACCTGATGTTGACATGGCAGTTGAGGAGTAAAAATACTTTTTCACTAGGCCTACTTAAATAAAAGTATGGATATTGTGTGAAGATTTTAAGTAGCATATAGCCAAAAACGTTTCTATGTTTAACTGTAGGCTACTTAGGCCTAATTTAAAAAGATTTAAATACAATTTTAACGAGTTAAAAAAAATAGGCTATAATTTTTGTTTTGAAACAATTGCTATATTGTTTTGTTTGAATAATAACTATAAAAGTGCTTTCACATTTAGCATTGTTCTGCAAAATTTCACGGACGAAATCCAGTCTAAGGAAGTTATCGTTTTTGGTGTGAATGGGCCTTAACTAAATGGTTTTAATAACTGTTATAATTGTATAAGAATTGGGAAGTCCCCCACAACTATAATAATAAAGACACAGAGGAACAAAATCATTGGAATCACTTTCAGAACAATTTTTGCCCCATCTGATGAATGATAAACACATTGACAGCCAATCAGAATCCACCTGACTTAAGTATTTAAAATGGCAGCTGACAAAACTGCAGAGTGCACTTAGAATAAACAGAATGTTATTGTGTTGGTGCAGACACTAATATAGTTATCATAATTATGGTGTGAACGGGCCTTTATTCAGAAACTTTAGACCTCTGGATAGGAACAAATGGTTTATTATGTTGCACAAGTTTCTGGATAACATTTCCTTAGTCATCCTATAAATACAAAAAAGAAACAGCAATTATACTGAAATCATTTTACAAGATTGCCAAATTCAAGGATTATTTCCTTTTCTTCCTTTTAATAAAGAAGAGCTCTTTACAATGACGGATGAAACTCCAACTTGCGCATAGCCTGGCAACATCACCTCAAGTCTTGAATGTTAATAGATTCAGAATGAATTCATAATGTTTTGCATCTCCAGTTCTCAAAACTTTCCTTGGATCAATGGTGCAACAAATTCGTCTGACATTATCAAAAGAGAAACCTTCTAACACTTCTGCAAGGTGGAAATTAATCTGAATGGACACACGAGTCTTTGCTCAAGTAGACACACACACACACACACACACACACACACACACACACACCCACCAAGTGTACAAAAGGTCAAATATGGAGTCACAAAGCTGTTGCTTGCCAGATCAAACAAAGCCAAAAATGCCTTAAAACTAGTGAACCTACTGGTTAAGGCCCTATAAAAACTGTATAGCTTTTGCATGAATTAGCACAAATTTCTGAATATTACACACACCCTCAATGCTTCAAATTCCTTTCAAAACCAGAGGATACTGAATCATCGGTAGTCACACTCTGACACTGTTATACTGCTTTAATACATCACATCCTTTTCAAAGATGTGCTCATTGTTTAGGCAAGAACAAAAGTCAATACAAAAAAATATTTTTTTTTTTAGTTATTATATCATATACTGATATCATATACTGACCCATCAGTCTCCCTGGCAACTTCTGCTCACTTAAAGTTGCCGCGGTTTGTCAAGAATATGACCAGAATGTAGTGTATTTGTCACACAACTGTGAGTCTTAAAGTACAATTGTCAACCAAAGACAGTGCCCTGATGCAACAAGGGGTAGCCTAAATGACATGCTCAAATTCTGTCAGCAAGGACTTGAATGTTCAATTGCCTGCCATCAACATTCAGTATTACTGATCATGGCCACCAAATGAAAAGGACTCATTAATACAATACTACAGTAAGTGAAAATACAGTGAACTTTGGGCAAGAAGCCAACATTCAACCAATGTGTGAAAAATGCGGAAGGAAGTTTTTGTTTTTTTCTCATTTGACATGTCACCCCTGGCTTGTCTGTCTAATAACCACACCCCAGAGCTAACACATATCTGAAAATGAAAATAAAAGTCAGTAATGATTAACTAAATTGTGCCACCATTGAGTTCATGTCAGAGTTATAGTTAACTAAAAAAACTAAAACCATAAAATAGACTTTTGTTACTTGAAATGTAAAATATAATGAAATATAAACATGTAAAACATTTAAACTTATTTTATTAGTTGCTAGGGCAACATTTCTTGTTTTCATTTAGTTTGTCTTAATAAAAGATAACTTCCTAAAATAACTACTGACAAAAAATGTAAAAAACTACATATTGAAAAATACAAAAATATAAATGACAAAAACACAACAAAATTATTAAAATGGTCACTAAAATGAAAATGGAATATACAAAAACTAAATCAAAATACTAATAAAAGCTATAATATCTCGCAGTGATACTATATCAACACAGATTCATTAATGAAGAAATCAAAATAATCTTCAGCCATGATATAAATTCTATCTATCTATCTATCTATCTATCTATAGAACGGACTTTGAGAATATCCGCAGCAGCACTCTCCGTTCATCAGTAGTTGTAGGTGTTGCCTACTTGTTTTAAGAAAGCCAGGCCCATTTCCGCGAATTGGTTCTTTCGAACAGTTAATTTCAACGAACCGTTCCATGGCAATCACGTCACCCATAAACCAGTTGTGTCACTTTAAGACAATCAAATAGTGCTGTTTTTGATTAAGTGTGTGTATGTGTGTGTGTGTGTGTGTTTAATTAATTTGTTTACATAACTAGTAGGCCTACACATTTATTGAGTATTAGTTCACTTTGTTGCAGATAGCTCAGATTAATAAAGTATTTTGAACCTACAGAATTTGCATTTACATAAAAAAAAACTACAATTCATTTGTATCTCTACCTAAAAAAGCGTTTAACAAAATAGTTTTTACAACGGGCTCTGCTGTGTTTAATAAAACTGATAAATAATTAAGAAAAAAAATTAAGCAAAAACATTTTTTTTATATATATATATATATGTGTATTTCCAGTTTTATTTGTAATATATCTGCTATCCGTGAATTGACTCGAGAACCGTTCAGACCAATTCAGTTCGACGGATCGTTCAGTTACAGTACGATTCTTGAGCGAATCGTTCAGACGATATCTCAGCTGTGTCCCAAAGTTAAGTCCGCACACTTCGAAGGCCAGGCCTCCGAAGTGCACGAAGGACCCTCCGAAGTGCATGAAGGAAGCTCTGCCTTAGCAGGATTTCCTAATTGCGACACCAGAGGTTCCCGATTAGCGCTCTGTTGCATAGCAACGTGCAAGAGGAGAGCTGATGAGAGGATAGGTGGAGCCAGAATTGCTCATTTTTGTTTTTATGTTTTATGTCATAATGGAGGAGACAGATAGATGTACCTCAGGCTTAGCCAAGACCATGACCAGGTAAGTTCTCTTTCATCATCTCGTGTTCGAGATCCACCTATGGGAAGGGCATCCATACCTGACCTCTGCAGAAGCATCCAATTGCACCAAGTCTGGCTAGACAGACAGAAGCGCGCAGCCAATGCCAGGCCCCACCCCCTTACCTGAGAGCATATAAAGCCTGCACGCAACGCTATTCTCCAGTTGTCATTCGCTTCTCGCGATCTCTGCACTTCACAGCTCGGGTTGGATTTATCACTGCTCACTTTTCGTGACTTCAGGAGGACATATCGTCAAGATCAGCCTCCGCCAGACGTGACAGTCTTTTATTCAGCCCAGAAAAAGCTGTTTTTGCATCCTGAGCCGCCCACGCTCTGTGATTATTTTCTCCTGCTCCCCTTTTCCACGGCTGCCCGCCGCTGATTTTACTCAGTTTTTCGCCGGCATGTCGCTCTCTAAACCTACTTCTCTCGGGTGCTGCACATCACAGGCCTGCCTGGCCGCGTGTGGCGACGACGATGACGATGCGGGCCTTCTCGGGGTCTCGGAGGACGAGGAGACCATCCCGCCCTCTAGCGTTCCCCTGGCTAACGCCCCCGCTGCTTTACCCCAGTCTGTCCTCCTGGAGGTGTGTGAACGAGCGCCCGCTCGCCTCAACATTGAGTGGCCGGCTCCACAGAGCGCCACCGACCAGGAAAGGGACATTTACGACGGGAAACTGCTGGGACCGCCTCCCGGCCCGAGGAAACAACTCTTTCCCGTCCTCCCAGCGTGCGCTAAGCACATGAGACACAATTGGGGCGATCCGCTCGATCTTAAACACGGTCTCACGGGCCTCGAGGTGAAGGATATGGGAGCTCAAGGCATGGGTGATTCCCCTGCCATCGAGCCCTCTGTCGCCAGGCACCTTAACCCCGTCCACGGCGGGCTGCTCGCTCCCCCGAAGCCGGTTTTGCCCAATAAAATGGACCGTTTTTCTGCCTCAATTCACCAGGCCGCTTACAAATCCTCGGCATTGGCTGTCAGGGCCCTAAACGTTTCATCTCTCCTCTCTGCTTACCAAGCGGAGATTTTGGACGATTTAGGGCAGCAGCTGGACAAAGGAGCTCCCTCTCCAACCTTGTGGAAGGAGATAGTCACTGTCACTAACGCCCCCGCTTTACCCCAGTCTATCCTCCTGGACGTGTGTGAACGAGCGGCCGCTCGCCTCAACATTGAGTGGCCGGCTCCACAGAGCGCCACCGACCAGGAAAGGGACATTTACGACGGGAAACTGCTGGGACCGCCTCCCGGCCCGAGGAAACAACTTTTCCCGTCCTCCCAGCGTGCGCTAAGCACATGAGACACAATTGGGGCGATCCGCTCGATCTTAAACACGGTCTCACGGGCCTCGAGGTGAAGGATATGGGAGCTCAAGGCATGGGTGATTCCCCTGCCATCGAGCCCTCTGTCGCCAGGCACCTTAACCCCGTCCACGGCGGGCTGCTCGCTCCCCCGAAGCCGGTTTTGCCCAATAAAATGGACCGTTTTTCTGCCTCAATTCACCAGGCCGCTTACAAATCCTCGGCCTTGGCTGTCAGGGCCCTAAACGTTTCATCTCTCCTGTCTGCTTACCAAGCGGAGATTTTGGACGATTTAGGGCAGCAGCTGGACAAAGGAGCTCCCTCTCCAACCTTGTGGAAGGAGATCGTCACTGTCAATGACCTCGTCCTCCGCAATGCCCGTCAGGCCGTCCAAGCCTGCGGGTGCTCCATGGCGCTTTCTGTGGTGGGAGAGCACGCCCTCTGACTTAACCTGTCAGGCCTCCCCGACAGTGAGAAGAGGCGCATCGCGGGCGCTCCGGTTGAGCCCGGCCGGGCTCTCTTTGGTCCCACCGTCGGATTGATGCAGCAACGTTACGACGACAAGAAGAAGGAGGACGAGGCCTTCAAGTTATGCCTTCCTAGGAAGGCGGTCACACGCCAGGTGCCCCCTGCGCGTTTGCCTAACCCTCCTGTCACGGGACGAAATTTCCATCAGAGCAAGGAAAGGCCCCGCAACAA
>NW_015658727.1:526071-528618 GCF_001515625.1 Sinocyclocheilus rhinocerous | reverse complement strand
AATTCACCAGGCCGCTTACAAATCCTCGGCCTTGGCTGTCAGGGCCCTAAACGTTTCATCTCTCCTCTCTGCTTACCAAGCGGAGATTTTGGACGATTTAGGGCAGCAGCTGGACAAAGGAGCTCCCTCTCCAACCTTGTGGAAGGAGATCGTCACTGTCAATGACCTCGTCCTCCGCAATGCCCGTCAGGCCGTCCAAGCCTGCGGGCGCTCCATGGCACTTTCTGTGGTGGGAGAGCGCGCCCTCTGGCTTAACCTGTCAAGCCTCCCCGACAGTGAGAAGAGGCGCATCACGGGCACTCCGGTTGAGCCCGGCCGGGCTCTCTTTGGTCCCGCCGTCGGATTGATGCAGCAACGTTACGACGACAAGGACAAGGAGGACGAGGCCTTCAAGTTATGCCTTCCTAGGAAGGCGGTCACACGCCAGGTGCCCCCTGCGCGTTTGCCTAACCCTCCTGTCACGGGACGAAATTTCCATCAGAGCAAGGAAAGGCCTCGCAACAAACTCCCACCCACGGCAGAGTAACCCACCCTCTGCAAAGCCCTGGGTTAAAAATACTTCCGCCGCGGCCGGAAAGCCCTCTAACTCAACCCCCTCCGACTCGAAACGCAAGTGGCCGGCCTGATGTTCGACCGTTGGGGCCACAGAGTCTACATTCTCGAGCCGCAAGCTCTTCGTACTCCCTTTTTGCCCCCAAGCCCCTGTCCAACAGACGGAGGCCTTCTCATGGAGAGGGCGACCGCCCCATTCTCGTGGCTGCCCGGCCCATGCATTCAGTGGACGTTGTGTGTTCTCCCCCAACGTTCAGGGGGTCTGTTGTGAGGAAAAGTTCACAAGCAGTGTCACCACACGGCACATACTTTGTTCCCCTCACCCAGTTAATAAAGGCTTCGGCCCCTGTGTTCCCCAACACAAAAAACACAAAGAACACAATAAAGCAAACGAATCATATGAATTCGTTTTCTCCCCCCACGTTCAGGGGGTCTGTTGTGAGGAAAAGTTCACAAGCAGTGTCACCACACGGCACATACTTTGTTCCCCTCACCCAGTTAATAAAGGCTTCGGCCCCTTTGTCCCCCAACACAAAAAACACAAAGAACACAATAAAGCAAACGAATCATATGAATTCGTTTCAGGGAGAGTACTTTTCTCTGCAGAGAGAGAACATCTCTCTGAACCCCTGCATGTCGCCCCTAGTCTGTCCACTAGAGGTAATGGCGCCATTGCATCACAAATGAGCCAACTGGGCACATGCGAGAATGCCAGCGCTTCTCCGGCTCTGGTGGGGACACTCGCGAGTTACGAGTCGGCCTGGCAGACTGTTTCGGCTCCTGAGTGGGTGATGCGAACTGTAATGCAGGGCTACAGACTGTAGTTTGTAATAAAACCCCCGCATTTCAACGGCGTTCTTTCCTCTCACACGGAGGAGAGCGCCGTTCACATTCTGAACGAGGAAATCTCTTCCCTTCTATTAAAGGGAGCGATTCAGGTGGTGCCCCCCAATCTGATAAATCAAGGATTTTATTCTCGTTATTTCCTGGTTCCAAAGAAGGACGGTTCTCTCCGCCCCATTTTGGACCTAAGAGTGTTGAACAAACATTTGAGGAAATACAATTTCAGAATGTTAACCCACGGCACTCTGACCCGCGCCATAAAACAGAACGACTGGTTCACATCGGTCGATCTGAAAGATGCGTTTTTCCACATAAGCATTTATCCGCCACACAGGAAGTTTCTTCGTTTCGCCTATCAAGGCATATGTTACGAATTCACAGTCCTCCCGTTTGGGCTCGCCCTAAGCCCAAGGACTTTTTCTCTGTGTGTGGAGGCAGGCTTAGCTCCCCTGAGAATGTCAGGTCTGCGGATTTTGACATACTTAGACGATTGGCTCATCATAGCCGAATCGAAGGTGAAAGTACTGCAGGACACCCGTCGTGTGCTCACTCACATCACATCTCTCGGGTTCAGGGTGAATTTGAACAAAAGCAACCTTACACCCAGTCAGAGTGTGATTTTCCTGGGCTTGGAGCTGAGCTCAGTCTCCATGCGAGCGCGTCTCTCTCAAGAGCGCGTTCGCTCTCTAATGAACTGTGTGTCACAGTTCAGAGAGGGAGCGAAAGTGCAATATCGCACATGTCTCAGACTGCAGGGTCTAATGGCTTCATCTATCCAGGTTTTGCCTCTGGGACTTCTGAGAATGAGGGCGTTCATGAAATGGGTTTTGTCACTACATTTCAGCCCATTACGCGATCTCTGGCGCTCTGTAACAGTGACGCGCGCCTCCACGGCAGCTCTGCGCCACTGGAGAAGCGCGGCCTTTTACGCACAGGGAACCCCTTTGGGGACGGTGATGTTGCGGAAAGTCGTGACGACAGATGCGTCCCTAACAGGCTGGGGTGCCACCCAGGAGGGCAGAACGGTGAACGGTTTGTGGCCGAGCAGACTACGTTCAGCGCACATAAATTATTTAGAGCTTATGACCATATGGAAAGCTCTGAATTATTTTCTGCCTCGCCTGCAAGGGGCATCATGTGCTCGTACGCTGC
>NW_015658727.1:519565-525165 GCF_001515625.1 Sinocyclocheilus rhinocerous | reverse complement strand
GGACGGTGATGTTGCGGAAAGTCGTGACGACAGATGCGTCCCTAACAGGCTGGGGTGCCACCCAGGAGGGCAGAACGGTGAACGGTTTGTGGCCGAGCAGACTACGTTCAGCGCAAATAAATTATTTAGAGCTTATGACCATATGGAAAGCTCTGAATTATTTTCTGCCTCGCCTGCAGGGGCATCATGTGCCCTTACGCTGCGACAATACCACAGCGGTAGCATATATCAATTGCCAGGGCAGTTTGCGCTCATCGAAACTTCACGCTCTAGCTCACAAGCTTTTAGTGTGGAGCAGGCGGTTTTTCCTGTCGTTACGCGCGACTCATGTTCCAGGCATTCTGAACAGAGGCAGGGACCTTCTATCGAGGGGGAATTGATTCACCTCCCGAAGACCCCAGAACACACGGAGGCAGGGCTGGGCTCAAAATTGATGTTTTTTTTTCTGATGTTAAACATAAGCTATGTTGTAAATAGTATGTTGTATTTGAACCAAAAATAAACTACAGAAATTAGGTTGTTTCATTGACAATGTGACATTAAAAAAAAAAAAAGATATTGAAAAAATGTAATGTACCCATTTTTTCCCACTGTTTTCTCTTGACTAATAAATAATGTATTTGTTAAGCATTCTCTCAAGAACAGAAAACAGTCCCTGACACAGCAGGACATGCATACAAAATACTTAAGTGCTAAAGTTTGGGTTAAAACATTTGTAGACATGACAGCACTACAAAAACCCAACAAAAAGAAAGACTATTGCCTTATATAGTGGTTGTCTTATTTATTTATTTATTTTTTAAACCTGGCTTTTAACACTTGTTTCGCTAGGTATTTGAGTAACTGAAAACACAATACTTACATTTCAATGTGAATTCCCCCACGAACTCTCATCCTCCATGTTCTTTGAATATAAATTCCATCGTCATCTGCGCGCAAGTGATTCTGGGATATGGTAGGGTGTGAAGTGTCCATCAGATGTACACTTCATTTTCCTGGGAAATGGAGGGTGCATTTGAAGTCGCTTTCGAAATACGTCAGCCTTCGTCGCGCTGCGGTGACGCAATCGGCCTTGGAATGTGGTCTTCGGAGGGTGCATTCTGAATTGGGACCTCTTAGGTCCTGGCGCTGTGACGCAATCGCACTTCAAATGCGCACTTTGGAGTCTGCACACTTCAGTTTGGTGCTGCGTCTCAATGTGCCTACTTATGGCGCTTTTCCACTGCATCCCACTGAGCAAAGGTACGTCCAAACGACGTCATTTCAACGTCTTTTTCGAACGTTGAAATGACGTCCCCTGAAGAGCCAGAATGAAAGTTTTTATGAAATGCTGATTGATACTCCTCTACAAGTTTCCCAAGTACATGTTTAAGACGATTAGCATACACCAGGGCAAGTAATTTATAATCTGTACATAACAGTTATTGTTATTGGTTATTGGTCTCCAATTATCTAATAATAGCAATTGTTTTATGGGTTTAGGTAGCAAGGTTATTAAACCTGTTTTCATAGTAGGTGATAAGCTTCCTTCCTGAATGCATTCTAAAAATGCATTATATAATAATTTCCGAATATCTTTCCAAAAATGTTTTAAAAATTCAGTAGTTAATCCATCTATACCTGGTGATTTACTATTATTCATTTGTTTTAAAGCTACATCCATTTCCTCTAAAGTCAACTCATCCTCAATTAAGAATTTGTCTTCCTCATTCAGTTTACATATTTTATCTCTTATAATCACAAATAAAGAATCACAATCAGCTTTTTTGTAATTGGATTTATAAAGGTTAGAATAGAAAAGCAAAATTTCATTTTGAATTACTTTTTGATCGCCTGTTATAATTTCATTAATCTTAAGCTTACTTATTTTTTTCTTTGTTTGTCTTTGTTTTTCAAGGCCGAAAAAATATGATGAACTTTTTTCTCCGTTCTCAATCCACGTGCTCTTGATCGAATATAAGCTCCATTTGCTTTTTCTGAATACAACTCATCTAGTTGAGATTGCAGTGACTGTAATTTTGCTGAATTTTCTGGTGATTCTTGTGTATTAACTGCCAATGAGTTTATTTCTCCAATCATTTCCCTTTGTTTTTGTTTTCTCCTCACTGATAAAAATTTGCCTATATCAATTGCTATTTGTTTAACCTTAAATTTAAACCATTCCCATTTATTTAAGTTAGACATATCTAGCTTTTCAATCTCCTCAATGAGAGCCAACACCTGTTGATAAAATCTATCATTCTTTAACAAGTCATTATTAAACTTCCAAATATTAGGAGAAATTTGAGGTTTCTTAAAGACTGATAAGGACAGAGTAACCATACAGTGATCTGTAAGTGGGGCAGCTGTAATTTTACATTCCGAGACAATTTTACATAGTTCACAAGAAATAAGCCAATAATCTAATCTCGAACATTGTCCATTTCCTGAGGAGTTAAACCATGTATACTGAATGCTGTTTGGGTTAGATACCCTCCACAAAATCTTACCAGTCTTAAAAGGAAAGAGACTCATACATGGTTATATACAATTCCCCAAGGGATTGATTATCTTTGGATAAGTGTTTTAAAGATTCTAAGTATTTTTTACATTCATTTTTAAAGCAATTTAAAGAGGGTTTACTGTTATTCCACTTACTTTTGTGTATATGATATTTACCCATTGTAATAATAATGTTTAACATCAATGACATGTTTTTCGAAAGACCATCTGCACAACCAAAAACCAAAACCTGAAACAAATTCAGTGATGGAATATCAGTGTTGATATCAATATTTAGCCAGCTGTAAAGATCCTGCCAGAACTTCAATGTGACTGGACAAGAAAAAAATAAATGTTCAATGGTTTCAGGCTCTTCTAAACAAAAAACACAAGGATCTACTTCAAAACGGAATCTTTTCCGTAAAATTTCGGCAGCTGGATACACATTATTAATAATCCTAAACTGAATATCCTTCATTTTAGGTAGAATTGGCCATTTAAGATAATTACAGAATTTGTTTTTAAATATTTCATTTTCAAATTGTTTTAATTTTGAAGGTGTATTGAAGTCTGCAAATAATTTACATTTTAATACATTCCCTATTAC
Source organism: Sinocyclocheilus rhinocerous (assembly GCF_001515625.1). Taxonomy (NCBI): domain Eukaryota; kingdom Metazoa; phylum Chordata; class Actinopteri; order Cypriniformes; family Cyprinidae; genus Sinocyclocheilus; species Sinocyclocheilus rhinocerous. Next base: position 522,077 of record NW_015658727.1, on the reverse strand, counting down.
TTTGTTCTTACATTTTTTGTCCCCAATATATACTCCTCCAATCTTTAACTCAGGCAATTTAACAGATACATTTGAATACGTAAGAGTGTTTTGTATTAATTGTTTTAAAGCAAGAGGGATGGCTTTACACAAAGTATTAAATTCTCTAAAGGAACATTTTATCTCAAACTTCTCCATGAATGAATTATGTTGAATAATTTGACCAGTTACATCTAACAGATCTACCACACATAAAACATTTTTTTCATACCACTCTTGTTTGAATACTGTCTTTCTCTTTATTGTAATGGTTCTGTTATTCCACAATGTAGAACCATGCGGTGTAAAATTTTGGGTGAATATCATTTTCCAATAATACAAAATCTGTTTGTGGAATTTTGAAAGCTTAATTGGCAATTTGGAAACCTCAAAATCACATTTTAGCAAAAAATCTAACCCTCCAACTTTCTTGAATACACACTTTGGTATATGAAACCACACTGAGTTAGGCTGTGCTAAATACGTTTTAATCCAGTTCAGTTTAAGTACTCCAACCGTTGATTCAAATTCAGTGGCTTTCAGACCTCCATTTTTATATTCTCTAATCATCTGAGATTTTTTAATATAATGAGTTTTGTTTTTCCATATAAAATTAAACATAATAGAGTTAACCTTTTTTATCAGTTGAGGAGAAACATAAAGAGAGTAACATGGGTAAATTAGTTTAGATATGCCTTCTGCTTTGGTCAAGAGGATTCTGCCCATAATAGACAGATCTCTCATAAGCCAATGATTAAGGGATTTTTTCATACTGTCAATTCTCTCATCTATGTTTACTAATTCTCTCGTTTGTATTTCTTTAGACATTATTAAACCTAAGTATTTCACTTCAGATTTAACAGGAATGGATTCTATATTTTCTTCATTACATGAAAACAAAGGAAAAAGTTCACATTTTTTAAAATTTAGGCTTAAGCCTGATGCTCTAGAGAAAACTGAAATAATATTCAGGGCTTTTTTAACTATAGATTTATATTTTAAAAATATTACTGTGTCATCAGCAAATTGACTAATTCGATATTCATAATCAGAAATGGTTATTCCTTTTAATTGATGATGGCTGACAACTATATAAGCTAACATTTGAGTGCATAATATAAACAGTTTTGGAGAGATTGGACATCCTTGTCTAATTCCACGCAAAATTTCAATTCTAGGAGTCATACCTGGATTAAGGGATATATAACTATAAATGTTGTTGTAAAACATTTTAATAACCTTGCAAAACCCTTCCCCAAACCCAAACATTCTAAGCGTCGTAAATATAAATTCATGCTCCACCGTATCGAATGCTTTAAAAAAATCTATAAATAAAATGAGGCTTTCTGATTGTATCAATGATTGATAGTCTATCATATCCTGGATTAGTCTAATATGGTTTTGAATATATCTTCCCTTAATGAATGCTGATTGATACTCCTCTACAAGTTTCCCAAGTACATGTTTAAGACGATTAGCATACACCAGGGCAAGTAATTTATAATCTGTACATAATAGAGTTATTGGTCTCCAATTATCTAATAATAGCAATTGTTTTTTGGGTTTAGGTAGCAAGGTTATTAAACCTGTTTTCATAGTAGGTGATAAGCTTCCTTCCTGAATGCATTCTAAAAATGCATTATATAATAATTTCCGAATATCTTTCCAAAAATGTTTTAAAAATTCAGTAGTTAATCCATCTATACCTGGTGATTTACTATTATTCATTTGTTTTAAAGCTACATCCATTTCCTCTAAAGTCAACTCATCATCAATTAAGAGTTTGTCTTCCTCGTTCAGTTTACATATTTTATCTCTTATAATCACAAATAAAGAATCACAATCAGCTTTTTTGTAGTTGGATTTATAAAGGTCAGAATAGAAAAGCAAAATTTCATTTTGAATTACTTTTTGATCGCCTGTTATAATTTCACTAATCTTAAGCGTACTTATTTTTTTCTTTGTTTGTCTTTGTTTTTCTTTGTTTGTCTTTGTTTTTCAAGGCCGAAAAAATAGATGTTGATTATTAGTAACTCAAACCCCTTTTTGTAAACCTCTCTACATAACCGTGGATCGCGCGCATCCGCCACGTTTGTTTTCTTCTTCTTCTTCTTTGGTGTTTTATTGGCGGTTGGCAAACCAACTATTAGGTGCATTACCGCCACCGACTGGACTGGAGTGTGGATCAAGATTTATGCAATATAGCTATATGATGGGTGAAAGAGGGGAAAGGGCCAAAAAAAAAAACAAATAAAAATAAATTAAAAAACCCCTTTAACAAAAACATTCTTCTTAATAAATAACAATAAACATATTATTTATATTCTCTTACTTAATTCACATTCTTTTATAAACTTAATAATATCATCATATATCTTGTTAGCTGATTTCCCCAATAAACCTGACAAGGAAAAGTCATGGTGTTTAACTTTCTTCATTGACTTAAGGCGATATCTCTCATTATTGTATTTTACACATTGAAGTAGTACATGTT
>NW_015658727.1:515451-519456 GCF_001515625.1 Sinocyclocheilus rhinocerous | reverse complement strand
TTCATGCCGAGAACTCTGCTCATATTTTATGCATAATGATGCATTTAAAAGTTAACGACCAAACGGATGTTTATAAAAGTTTACATTGCTGTTGCAGATTAAATATAACATCGATAACATTAAATAAATATTTTTTACCAGGTTAAATGTTGAATATTAGTAACTCAAACCCCTTTTTCTAAGCCTCTCTACCTAACCACCGGTCGCGCACATCCGCCATGTTTGTAGTTTTTAACGCGTTTTATTCGTGTTTGTAGTTCTTGACCGAATCCTTCGCCAAAGCGCAATGGATTGTGGGCAATTTTAGCCATTAGAGTGTGCACAGATCCACACTTCAAAAATCGACCTGAAATAGTAGACCCATCGGGTGACTTTTGGCATACTCTTTTCAACATACTATGCTTTGGGACACGCTTATTCTAATCTCACATACTAGGATGGATAGTATGAACATTGAGACGCAGGGCATGACAGCCTTCATCGCGCCGCTGTGACGCAATCGCACTTCAAATGCGCCCTTCGGAATCCGTGCACTTCACTTTGGGACACAGCTCTCGTTTTGTGAGCGGCTTCAACCGATTCATTGAAAAGATCCGACTCAGTAAGGTGATACATTCACGATTCGGACATTGCTAACTTAAACTGGAAGCAGCTTGTTCAACGTTGTTCGGCATTATCAGTTATGGAGGTCACCGGTCCTGATAGTGATTGGAGGAGCCCAGCCTTTCGACAGAAAGTAGTGGCCCAAATGTGAGTATACAAATATTTTTTGGTAAATGTTTTATATTAGCGCATTCTGGAAATAACAGCTAGCTAGTTAGCTGCTAACTAACGGATGCTCGGACATGTTACCAGCACATCTGTTAAACACAGTCGAAATCTTCATTAATAGACTGTATGTGTATTTATATATGGCATCAATCTGATCGTGGTATTATGTTCCTTTAATGAGATTATATTTTTTGAGGTTGTCTGGAGCATGTTTAGCTATGCGGCTAGCTAATATAAAGTTAGCCTTATTAAATATTAGTCCAAATATGTAACGTTACAAGCGAAACAGTCTGCATATATAAATACTGTTCAACATGTTGTGTGCAAAAGAAAACAACTTTTAAGATATTTAATCAGTCTTTCTGATAATAAGCTGCTCGTAATAAGCTCTTCTAATAGTCTCGGGGCAGTCGTGGCCTAATGGTTAGACCGTTAGAGAGTCGGACTTGTTACCCAATGGTCGCGGGTTCGAGTCTCGGTACAGGTAGGGATTGTAGGTGGGGGGAGTGAATGACCAGCGCTCTCTTCCACCCTCAGTACCACGACTGAACTGCCCTTGGGCGAGGTACCGAACCCCCAATTGCTCCCCGGCCGCCGCAGCAAAAATGGCTGCCCTGCTCCGGGTGTGTGTTCACTACTCGCTACTGTGTGGGTGCACTTGGATGGGATAAGTGCAGAGCACAAATTCCGAGTATGGGACACCATACTTGGCCACACTTCACTTCCTAGTCACTCATATGCTCAGATAGTTCATCCAAGTTATGTCATCATTTACGCATCCTCCACTTGTTCCAAACCTGTACGATTTTTCTTACACAAAACACAAAAGATATTTTTAAGAATTGGTAGCCAAACAGTTGACTGTAGCCATTGACTTCTATAGTATTCCATTTATGAAATCCATTTAGTTCATACTATGGAAGTCCATGGCTACTATCAAATGTCAGGTTGCCAACATTCTTCAAAATAAAATTTATTTCAGCTGAAAGAAAATCATACAGGTTTGGAACAAGTAAATTTTAAGGGTTAGAATTTTTATTTTTGGCTGAGCTATACCTATAAGTTTATAATTATTATTTTATTGCAACATGTTACATTCATAAATGCAGCTAAATATGTTGATAATATATTTAATTTCTTTGAAGAACTTCAAAGCTTGTAAGACTATTCTATGGAGTAATACTTCTAAGATAAGAATACACTTAATTTCAGAGTTCATGTATTGAAATCTCTAATAGAATGTTTTATCTTTTTGCTAGTAAATGTTTCATTGTTGCAATAACTAAATGGAAAACAGCTCTTCTAAGTGTTCATGTTCTTGATATTTCTTAAATGATTGATAGTCAGTAAACAATAGGTAACATTTCTTGTTTGTCATGCATCAGTTGTGATAAAACAGACTTCTGCTTTATTATATTGCAGAGATGAAGCCATGAGAAAAGCAGGAACTGCTCACACAAAGTCCAGTACTGACATGGAAAACCATGTTTTTATCAAGGCAAAGACCAGAGTAAGTATTACTTTTAAATGTGCATGCTACACTCCAACAGTACAGACTTGTTAGTATGCGATTGTTAAAAGTGCAATAAATATACTATCCTTTTTTCAACAGGAGGAGTATTTGTCTTTAGTTGCGAGACTGATAATTCATTTTAGAGACATTCGTAAGTAGCCAATATACTATGTTTTCATTGTTAACTTTTTTTCTTTTAGCTGTGATGTTTGTATGTGTACTGTATATTAATCAGTTTGTTTTTCATTGCAGATAAAAAGTCACAAGGTGGGCCTGGTAAATTTAAAGAGCTATTTTAAATCTTCTTATGTCCACTATTAAACTGTAAGAATTCATTTTCTGCCAAATTTCAAAATTTCTGTTTATTTTTAGACCCCATGAATGCCCTGCAAATTATACCAGGAGTGGGTGGAGGTGGTCCTGGAGTTATTGGCATTGGACCACGGCCCCCTGGTGCACAAATGGGTGGTATGGGGCAAATTCAAATGGGTCAACATGCCATGCAGGGAGTAGCGGGAGGCCAGCAGGCTGGTAAGTTCAATAGCTGTCAGCTGATTGGAGAAATTGTGTTTAATAATCTTATTTTTAATTCCCATACATTGCCTGTGATGCAATATCAATCTCAGCAGGGGCTGCCGGGCAGATGCCGATGATGCAGCAGCAGCAGCAACAGCAGCCATCCATTCAGTTTCAGCAGTTCCAGTCTCAGCAACAGGCAGCCATGCAGCCTCAGCAGCCAGCAGCTATGCAGACTGCCATGCAATTCCAACAGATAAGGCAGCACCATCAGAATCCACAAATGCAGCATCAAAATCAACAACAGCAGCAGGCGCAGACTCAGCAGCAACAACAGAACCAGGTAATGGAGAATGGAAAGATTAATGTGATGATTGTTTGAATACTGCATGAGTGTCTTTTGAATTAAAGGGTTCGTTTACGTAAAACTAATAATTTTAAAACTAATCTCTAATAATTTGTCATAACTGTACAACTTATTCCAAGTCATCTGTAACCATAGTTACGTAAATATGCAGACTTACTTTTTTCCCTCTGGTTCCTGCTTGACCATCAGGACCAGGTGGACCTCTTGCACCCTGTCAGCAAAATCAACCAATAAAAATGGAATAAAATAAAAATACAGCATAGCTATTTCAAATCCGACAAGATTAAAGAAGCGCCTTTGTTACATTACATTATGCAAATGTTAGTCTACATGCTTTTAAAGGAGGGCTATTATGCTTTTTCACTTTTTCAACTTTAGTTAGTCTGTAATGTTGCTGTTTGAGCATAAAAAAGATCTACAAAGTTACAAAGCTCAAAGTCCAATTCAAAAGGAGATATTTTATTTAACAGAACTCACTTTTCAAAAACTTCAACTAACGACTCGTTTGGACTACAACGCATATTTTCCGGGTATTTGGGATATCTCAAATATCGATGAATGGGACGAGACCTGGTTGAGCTGCACTAGAGAAGGCAACGAGTGTTATCACTAGTCGGAGACACGCTAGCTTTCCCAAGGCAGACGAACTTAGAGTGGTTACAATCATCCGGGTTTAAATTGTGCTCAAATTGATTTGATTTTGAGCAATATTTACACTGAAGCTTGCAGGCGGCTATGGTAAGGGGCATGACATTTCCCGACCAGGCGCCGAGTGCTGCCAATCACAACACACACTGGCCCAGCTAACCAATCACAGCACATTTCGTATTTCAGAAGG
>NW_015658727.1:514141-515365 GCF_001515625.1 Sinocyclocheilus rhinocerous | reverse complement strand
CGTTCATGCCAGACTGGGGAGAGAGGTGTTGTAATAATGTAAAATATGTGAAAAATAATGTGTTTTTCGAACAACCTATTATGAGAGCCTGTTCTAGTACACCCCCAAAACAAAATCAAGACTTTGTAAAAGAGCATAATAGGACCCCTTTAAATCAGTAATCATTGATAATTTCCCCTCTTTTGGGAGAAATACATTTAAGATCTAGTCTAATAATCTGTGAAAACTAGGGCTGGGTTGATGATATTGATTAATCAGTATTAACGGATCTTAATTTTGATAAACCGATTTTCAGATGAACCGTCTATGCTTTTTTCTGTTGATGCGTGAAAAGAACTTCACTAAACACTTTTTGTAGCACACCTGCCATCCAGTAATCAGTTGTTTTTTTTCAATCAGTACTCAAATAAAAAACTGAGTTGAATAAAAACATTTAAATAGTACATAAGGCAGTATATCAACTTTTTAATGATAAAGTTATATTTCTACTTTAGTTTCTTGTTGAAATATAGTGATTTAAATAATGGCTAACTTGTTTTATTTAATTTGTTTAAATAAATGAAAACATCACTAGCTGGTTAAGTAAACGTGTGCAATTTAAATGTTTTTGTACAACTGTTTTTATTTGAGTATTGATGATTATATCTAAATATAAATATCAGTGGGGTTATGCGCAACACACTTCCATATTCTGTAAAACAGGACATTTGATTTTGGAGGGTGTTGTTATTTTAACCTTTAATATTGTAGTAATATACCAAATCTCACGATTCCCTGTATAGTGTACGCCAGTGTTTCCCAACTTTTTTTAGTCGCGGCACCCTTTGGAAAATGTAACAAATTTGTGGCACCCTACAAAATTTATTTTGTCACAATATTTGAATTTCTAAATTCGATATGATACTTTGAAAAGTATAGATATTCGGTACAGCAGGGAAGAACTGCAGAATATAATGTCATACAGATATTTTTAATATTATTAATTTTTTTGTCCTGGTAATCAGTCAGTAGGCTAATTTCTAATGAAGAGACCAATTTATATGACAGATTTTCATGCAGGCTTTTATTCATATGTAAACATTGTTTAATTACCATTATAACTAACTATCTCACAAATTTTTGCTCACTCAGTGTATTTTTGATTTTACAGTGGGGTAATTTTGTTGCAGTAGCGAGATAGCTTGATTTCAAACTTTGAATTGAATAAAAAATGACAAGCAGTCA
>NW_015658727.1:508297-512825 GCF_001515625.1 Sinocyclocheilus rhinocerous | reverse complement strand
TAGCTGCTTTTTTGAACATTTTAGCAATTTAAAAATATTAAAAAATGATTTTTTACACAGCACCCCTGCTCTCGACAGACGGCACCCCCTTTGGGAAACACTGGTGTACGCTTAGGCCTGTCGCAATAATCAATATATCGACTTGTCGCGCAATATATGTCCATGACCTCAATAATTTTTGGTGACGCAATATATCGCACATTATATTTACTTAAAAATTAATGTCACCGTGTTTTGTACATTCCACTTGTGCCTGTGTCTTTTGCAGCTTCTCGTACATAACGTAGTGTAGTCATGAGGTGCTAGTTCACATTTAACAATGCTTCTACAAAAAAGTTTCATCTGCACATATGGCCTTGTTTAGGGATCTGTGTCTTTGTGCATACGGACATCTGACTGCTACGTAGTGATTGTGTTTTTCAGCAATAGTGTGCACCCTTCATTTTCAGCAATAGTGTGCACCCTTAATTTACAGAGAAAAGAAGGTCAGGGAAAAATCTGTCGATGGAAAAATCTCCATACAAGTTCTTTGTGCATTTTTCTTTTTTTCTACTTGCTACTTTGCACTTTTTGTTAAAAAATGTTTATTTACTATTTATCCAGGTTTTTTAAGGTATCTAATATTTTGATAATTTCCATGATCTAAACATTCTTAAAAATTAAAAGTTTGTTGTCATTTGGAAGTGTGTAGGCCTTCTTGCATTATTATGCTGTTACATAAAAAAATGACTAATATCGCTTATCGCAGTTATTTCTGGGGCAATATATCACACAACAAAAAGTTGTTATCGTGACAGGCCTATAGTACGCTATTAGTAGAGAGATCGGAATTGAATCAAGAGTTTGTGAATTGGAATCAAATGGATTAATATTCTGTCAATACCCAGCCCTAGTGGAAACTGAGTCCCTTTGGTGATTTCATTTCTCATTTATTTATTTATTTGTTTTAATGGCTTTGACTCCAGTTGCACCAAACAAGAATGCAGCAGCAGCAGTTGGCACAAATGCAGCAACTGCAACAACACCACCAACAACAGCAGCAGCAGCAACTGCACCAACAACAGGTCCATGCTCAGGCTCATGCTCAGGCTCAAGCCCAGGCTCAGGCTCAAGCTCAAGCCCAGGCCCAAATGCAGCAGCAGCAACAGCACCTTCAAGCCCAGGTTCAGGCTCAGGTCCAAGCCCAGGTCCAAGCTCAAGGTCAAGCCCAGGTACAGGCTCAGGGAGTGGCAGGTCAGATGCCCCCTCACTCACAGCAGCAGCAAGTCATGGTGCCCCAGTCATTAGCACAAATGGTTCCCGGACAGCATCAACCCATCAGCTCACTCAGCCAACAACAGCAGCAACATCTGAAACTCCAGCAGGTAATGCAGGTAAACTCAACTGCCATAGCAGAATGCAATCATAATGCAAAATGGTTGATAATAAACACTTTTTGATTATTGAAATCCGTCTTGATTGATGTGATCACAAGTGGTCAGGTGAGATGCATATTACACCTTGTAGTCTCAATGTCTTTTTATACCTTCCTGTTTGCTTGCGTTTATACAAGCAGGCGAGAGTATTGCAGCAGCAGCAACAACAATCACAACAACAACAGCAGCAGCAGCAACAGCAGCAGGTTCAACAGGTCCAGCAGGCAGGCCAGCTCAGCGCAGTCCCTGGCCAGGTAAGCCCAGTGCAAGCCGTGGTGAGGATTGAGATAAGAGACTGAGCGTGGTGGAGTGATTGCATGCTACCAAAATCAACACTTGAATTTCTTTTGGATGTCAAAACTCTTTATTCCTTGCCTGGTGATGGGCCGTAGTAGTTTAATGCACATGTCCTAATAACAACAGAAGGATTATACATCAATATTATTTTTGTCAACAGAGGTTAAGTTGTGGGCCACAGCGGTGAGCCTCATTCTTCTCTGGTCTATATATATATATATATATACATACACACACACACACACAACCAAAAATAATGACTATTGTACATTTTTACTACGATTTACATAAGACACCCACTAAAATGTAGTTCATATAACCCAAAAAATCTTGTCAGGCATATTTAGAAAAAGAATCATTAGATGACATTAAAATACTCTTTAAGCATCACAGTGCAGCCCTCAAAAACTAATGAATTGCAATTTTAAAGCTTTACCAATTTTTGCCACTACCCTTCAAACCACTAGAATTTACCCATTTTTCAGCAAGAAGTTTTTAATAATTAAAAATTAAAATACTAATAAATAATAACATTTAGTTTCGCCTTTTCTTTTATTCTTTTAATATGAATATATAAAATCACTTTTATAAATTTAATTTGATGTGGACATCAAAATGGGATGTCTCATCTTTGACCCCTATATATATATATATATGTGTATGTATGTGTGTGCATGTGTGTAAAATATACAGGTTGATACTGATTCTGAAAAAAATCTCACTGCTTTAAAGGGTAGTTAGTTCTACAGCTAATCTTACTTAAAGGGGTCATATGATGCGATTTCAAGTTTTCCTTTCTCTTTGGAGTGTTACAAGCTGATTGTGCATAGATAAGATCCCTGAAGTTGCAAAGACTAAAGTCTCAAAACCAAAGAGATATTCTTTATCAAAGTTAAGTAAGCTAAACTAGTGGCCTGTCTTACTTTCTCAAACACATTTAGTCAGATCTCTCCCTCAAGGGTAACCCTCCCATCTGTGAGCATTCGGCAGATGATAACATCTTGCTTCATGTTGCTTTCATTCACCTTGTCCCATATGTGTGGCCATAGTTTATTCTAAATCAAGAGATGGAAATCTGTATTCTATTGCAGAGCTGTGAAATCCAACAGAGCAGTCAGTTTGTTTGAGTAGCGTTAGTTTTAAATGTCATTTGCATTTTGTGTGTATGTGCAGCTAACAGCCTGACTGCATGCTTGCTATTTTGAACCCACAAGCACTTTCTGCATGCACCTGACAAGAAATGCATTCCTTTTTAGGTTAGCCTACACAAAGCTGTGTAAATAGTTTGCAATGATTGGTAACATACTGTAATATTGTCCTTTGGGCCTTTAAATGATTTTCTAAATATATTTGAAGGACGGTATTGATAGTTGCATAGCAACCACACGTCGTTTGACCACTCTGAAAGCCATTAGATGGCAAGCTCAACTACAGCTTTAATTTACAGTCAAAAGGCTTGTTGTTGGAGATGCATAAGGACCCATTGCATCTTTTCTTGCCTTGCATGGTTCTGGTACATGAAAAGATGGCATGAAATCCATTGGCCTGTGGCTTGCCTTGTCTTGACAACCAATGTTGTTAAAGGAACATTCCAGGTTCAATATAATCTAAGCTCAATTGGCATCATTTTGGTTATCACAAAAAATAATTTCAACTAGTTATCGTGAGCCTTTTACAGCAAAAGTAAATGTGGGCCTTTTTTGGAGTATTTAAAAGCAAAAATGTGAAACCTATAATTCTGTGAAAGCACTTAAATGAATTCTTCTGTTAAAACCTATGTGTTGTTTGAGCTGTAAAGTTATTCTTGTCGTTTTTACAACCATTTTAGGTGTTGCTTTTCTGGGTAAAGTTACACCTAAACATAAGCAAGCAACTTTTTTTTCACACTATGTTAATATCTTACATTTGGCTTTAGTATTGTAATGGATTGGCCCCATTCACTTCTGTTGTAAGTAAAAAATTAATTTTTGTAGTAGCAATCATTGTCACAAATGCTGTCAATTGAGCTTAACTTGTATTGGATATTCTTTTACATGTTTGAGAGAAATGAGAGGAAGCTCACTGCCACATCTTTATTTTTGGAGAGCCTTGTTTTGCATAATTGAATGTGACAGTATGTGCATCTGTGCTTGCAGACCTGTTAAATCTGTTTCTGTTTGCATTCTTGCATGTGCTTCCTCATGTCCGCTGATGCACTGCATTTATTGTTTTGCTTGTGACATGTCTGTTGTCCCCTCTGTCCTCAAAGATGATGCCCCGTCCTGGGATGCAAATTCCACCCCGGTTGCCCCGCGCCACCCCGAACTCTGCCATTCCTCAAAACCCCGTTGCCATTGGAGGACAGCAAATGCCACAGGTATTTACCGCAGGGCTGAGTGCTGGGTCTCAGTGCTGCAACCCAGTGGGTGCGTACGTCTGTGGCTTTCCACTAGAGCGAAGGCTGTCCATAATCCACACTCATCTGCCTCTCTTTACCCCCCACTAGTTTCACAATCAGAAACATTTAGTCAGAAATGACCCAGAAGCACTTAGGCAGTGTAAAATTGAAATGAAAAGTGTGTGGCACAGGTAAGTGGACTGGAGTTTGTTATTCTCTCAAAGTGACATGCTAGGAAGCTAATAGAAAGCAACCATCTACTGGTTATATAGCGCCATCTACTGGTGCTGTACAGTCAAAGCAAGCTGATCTTGACCGCATGTATGTCTGTTATCTCTAGGTAACTGGCTTCACCAGTGCAGTGCCAGCTTTCCTCCACTCGTGTGGTTACTTTGAACCTGTTTTCATTTTCCTTCTCTCCAAAGGGTCAGCAAATGAT
>NW_015658727.1:500151-500567 GCF_001515625.1 Sinocyclocheilus rhinocerous | reverse complement strand
TCAGCAAATGATGTCATCCCCCTCCCCAGTTCAGGTGCAGACGCCCCAGCCGATGCCACCTCCCCCCCAGCCTCAACCGTCCCCCCAGCCTCCTTCCTCTCAGCCCAACTCTGTCAGGTATACTGAAATAGTTTAGTTTTTCTACTATTTATTGACAACTACAAATGGTTAATTAAACCTTTTTCCCTCCAGCTCTGGTCCGACCCCTTCTCCGGGAGGTTTCCAACCCAGTCCCTCTCCTCAGCCATCCCAAAGTCCTGCATCTTCACGCACCCCCCAGAGTTACCCCCTGCAGGTACCTTCCCCTGGACCCCTCAACACACCAGGTACAGAACAGCTTTCTTGTTATACTCATAGAATTTAAAAAAATTTTTTTTTCCCTATTATGATTCATTATTGGGATGAAATCCGGTATA
>NW_015658727.1:493825-497554 GCF_001515625.1 Sinocyclocheilus rhinocerous | reverse complement strand
GGTTTCGCTGTCTACACGATAACACTGCAACCGGAGTTTTTGAAAATCTTCACCCTGGCAGGCGTTTTCAAAAATGTTCGGTTTCAGTGAACTGGTGCTGCGTTTGCGTGTGGACGAACGGCCAAACCGCGTCGAAAAAGCTGCGGTTTTAAAAATAACCGCGTTCATGTGGACAGGGCCTTAAAGTTAATCTTTAAAAACTGATCAATTTAATAACACTCTTAAATGTAATTTTTTAGCAAATCTCAAAGTGAAACTTCACATTATAATTTTGTGATGCCTAAATTCAGTTGTAGCATTTAAAATGAATGAATTATTTTTTTCTTAATTTAAGCAAACATTTTTGCCATTTATTGGTTATCGGCCATGACATAAAAATAATTATCTGCTTATCAGAGATGGCCAGATTTTTAATTTTGTTGCGACCATAATTATTTGATTGATTGATTGATTTTTCGGATTACAGGCAATCCAAGCTCTGTGATGAGCCCAGCAGGGGCCTCACAATCTGAGGACCAGCTTTACATGGACAAACTGAAGCAGCTGTCAAAATATATTGAGCCACTACGCAGGATGATTAACAAAATAGACAAAAATGAAGGTACTGGAGTCTTTTTCTCTTGATGCTGATTCCCTCCCCCCATTTGATCTTAAAGATCATGGTTTATGTTTGGTCTTTACAGATAGGAAGAAGGATTTAAGCAAAATGAAAAGTTTGCTCAATATTTTGACTGACCCCAACACAAGGTAAGAAAGCAGACATGTTGAACATTGTCTCAGTGTCAGATCTTTGGCTTGTGGTCAAGGTTATTGCTGTCCTCCACTAGATGTCCACTTAAAACACTACAGAAGTGTGAAATAGCATTGGAGAAACTAAAGAATGACATGGCAGTGGTAAGTAACTTTCATTTCAAGATAGGGAGTCAAAGTTAAGTTGCATTGTTCAGCCAATTTCTACAATGACAGCTGACTTTGGTTTGCAGCCGACTCCTCCCCCTCCTCCAGTGCCCTGTACCAAAAAGCAATACCTATGCCAGCCGCTGCTGGATGCTGTCTTGGCCAACATCCGCTCCCCAGTTTTCAACCATTCACTTTACCGCACGTTTGCTCCTGCTATGACAGCAATTCATGAACCCCCAATCACGTAAGATCAACAGCCAAAAAAATATATATATATTTTCTCTCATTTATGTCAGTTATCTTCCTCGGTGAATCATCAGTGCATTGCTTTTGTGGTATATAATGAACAGTACCTTTCAGATGTTTTTGAATGTTTCTTTTATTTCATCAAAAATATAGAATTGATGCTTGAGAAACATTTCTTATTATTATTATCATTAATGTTGAAAGCAGTTGAGTTTTGTATTATTTTTGTATAAACTGATTTTTAAGGATTCCTTTAAGGTTTTAAGGATTCTTTGAAGAATAAAAACTTTAAAAGAACAGCATTTAGTTGAAATAGAAATCTTTTGTAACACTGTAAATGTCTTTACTGTCACTTGATAAAATGTGTCATTGCTGAATGAAAGTATAATAATCTTAATGATCAAAAACTTTTGAATGATAATGTCTATTATACATTTTAAATCGCAACATGAGTAATTTCATAATGGAGTACAGCAACATGTAGTTATTTTATATTACATAGCCATGTTAGTTTCGAGTTTAAAAATGAAAATGTATGGTATATACCACCCAGCCTTAACTCCTAAATTTAAACATTAAAGGGGTCCTATTATGCTCTTTTACAAAGTCTTGATTTTGTTTTGGGGGTGTACTAGAACAGGCTCTCATACTAGGTTGTTCGAAAAACACATTATTTTTCACATATTTTACATTATTACAACACCTCTCTCCCCAGTCTGGCATGAACGGCTGGAATAGTTCCTGTATCAAATGAAGGGCCGCCTTCTGAAATACGAAATGTGCTTTGATTGGTTAGCTGGGCGAATCAATTTGAGTGTGATTTAAACCCGGATGATTGTAACCACTCTAAGTTCGTCTGCCTTGGGAAAGCTAGCATGTCTCCGACATAACACTTGTTGCCTTGTCTAGTGCAGCTCAACCAGCTCTCGTCCCGTTCGTCGATATTTGTGATATCACAAATCCCGGAAAATATGCGTTGTAGTCCAAACGAGTCGTTCGTTGTAGTTTTTGAAAAGTGATTTCTGTTAAATAAAATATTTCCTTTTGACTTGGAGTTTGAGCTTTGTAACTTTGCAGATCTTTTTTTATGCTCAAACAGCAACATTACATACAAACTAAAGTTGAAAAAGTGAAAAAGCACAATAGCACCCCTTTAAAATACATATTCTTTCATTTCAGGGGCCCCTCAATTCCTTACCGTAAACGGAAGCTGGAAGAGGACGAGCGCCAGACCATCCCTAACATACTTCAAGGGGAGGTAGCTCGGCTTAATTCCAAATTCTTGGTCAATCTGGACCAGTCCTTTTGCAGCAACAATGGAACGGTGCATCTCGTATGTAAACTAGGTCAGTTCAGACCCCCTGCCCACTATATGTGCCCTTTAAAAATAATAATTGACTATTCACTCCTGCCACTGTCTCTGTCTAGATGATAAAAATCTTCCCAGTGTTCCCCCTCTTCAGTTGAGCATTCCAGCAGACTACCCCGATCAGAGCCCCCACTGGGAAGATGACGGTCAGCAGTATGGTGAGTCTAAGCCTGATTTGTGCATTAAATGTCAGCATGCTATCTTAGGCTGCCTTTTACTCTCTTAAGCTCCCAATTTAAATGAAAACCCATAGGCTGTGAAACGTATTAACTCATCACTTCCCTACCTTCCTCTCTGTTTTCAGAGGCCAACCCCTTTTTGCAGACTGTGCATAAGAACATGACCTCTAAACTCCTTCAGCTTCCTGACAAGCACTCGGTGACAGCGCTGCTGAACACCTGGGCTCAAAGCGTGAGGCAGGCTTGCCTTTCAGCTGCTTAGAAATGTATTCCCATCAGCACTAGCAGCCCAGTATAATCCTTGCACCTCTATGGAATGATGGCAATATATTAGTACTTTCTTTGTCTTTATTTACATGAATTATAATCTATTTTGTTTAGTCTAGTACACTAAGGCCTTAACTGTTTGTGCATTGCTCCATTAATAAAGACATTTAAACTGCTGTTTCAATCTGAAATGTGTGGCACAGAAGTCATATACAAGTAGTCATGTAACCACATGACTGGTCCTTCAGCGCATAGTCCTCTGTAGACGATTTCTCTGCACAGCCCGAGTCCTCCTGTGTCTATCTGCTATGTTATTGAGGGTCTGTTTGAGGGCAGGGAGGATCACTTTCTCTGCTTTACTAGCCTGAGACACAGGTCTGTTCAAATAGTAACAGAGCAAAGGTTGATATCTCCAAAGCTGAACTGTTTATGTCAGGCAGCTTGGAAACAAAATATATATATATATATATATCATATACAGATATTTACAAGCAATGACTTACAGTCCTTTAGGCAGTGTTTGGAGAGACAGCTGAGGAAATGTGTCTGATTCTTCAGCTCTGCCAAAAAAAATTAAGGTAAAGGGTTAAAAGCCATCTGGATATAGAGTCGTGGCCAAAAGTTTTGGCAGTGACATAAATTTTGTGTTTTGCAAAGTTTGCAGCTTAAGCTGTTGTGGTGTTCATTCACATTGTTTCTAGATTATTGTGCAGAGTGATCAGACTAATTTTTAAATGATTGCTAAAAGCTTCATTGGCCAAAAAAAAA
>NW_015658727.1:479997-493623 GCF_001515625.1 Sinocyclocheilus rhinocerous | reverse complement strand
AAAAAAACTAATTTCACTGTTTTTTGATCCTGACACAAAATGACCAGCTAACATTAATTGATTAATCATATCAGCAGCACATGTGAAAGTGTGAATGAGTACTAGTCAGGTTAAATCACTATCATACTAATTAGATTGTAAGAGCAGACTGATTGCTGTAAAAGGAGGGAAGAAGCGCTTCCAATCATTGTGTTCTTGTTAGCAATGGTTACCTCTAAAGAAACATGTGCAGCCATCATCGCTTTGCATCAAAATGGCCTCACATGCAAGGAAATTGCTACAAAGAATATTTCACCTGAAATAACCATTTACCGGATCATCAAGAACTTCAAGGAGAGAGGTTCGACTGCAGTGAAGAAGTCTTCAGGACGTCCCAGAGTGTCCAGCAAGCGCCAGGACCGTCTCCTCCTGAGGAGTCAGCTATGAAATCGTGTAAGCACCAGTGCAGAGCTTGCTCAGGAATGAAAGCAGGTTTGTGTGAGAGCATCTGCACGCACAGTGAGGTCAAGACTTTTGGACAATGGCCTGGTGTAAAGAAGGGCAGCAAAGAAGCCACTTCTCTCCAAGAAAAACATCAAGGACAGACTGAAATTCTGCAGGAAGTACAAGGATTGGACAGCAGAAGACTGGTGCAAAGTTATTTTCTCTGATCCCCTTCCGACTGTTTGGGACATCTGGAAAATCGATTGTTCGGTGGAGAAAAGGTGAACGCTACCATGAGTCTTGTGTTGTGCCAACAAGCATCCTGAGACCATCCATGTGTGGGGTTGCTTTTCAACCAAGGGAGTGGGCTCTCTCATAATTCTGCCCAAAAACACTGCCATGAATAAAGAATGGTATCAAAACGTCCTGCAAGAGCGACATCTTCCAATGATCCATGAGCAATATGGTAATGATCCGTGAATTTTCCAGCATGATGGAACACCATGTCACAAAGCAAGAGTGATAAAGAAGTGGCTCGAAGATCATTACATTGAAATTTTGGATCCATAGCCAGGCAACTCCCCGGATCTCAATCCCATAGAGAACCTGTGGTCAGTCCTCAAAAGGCGAGTGGACAAGCAGAAGCCCACAAATTGTGATCAACTCCGAGAACTAAGGCAAGAATGGATCGCCATCAGTCAGGATTTGGCCCAGAAGCTAACATCCAGCAAGAACTAATAAGGCAAGTCAAGATCGCCATCAGTCAGGATTTGGCCCAGAAGCTAATATCCAGCATGCCAGAGCGAATTGCAGAGGTTATGAAGAACAAGGGTCAACACTGTAAATATTGACTCATATTTTTTTGCCAATAAAAGCCAACTTATGATATGCTTATCATTGTTTTTCAGTATACGATAGAAACATGTGGGAAAATAATCTACAAATACTGAAGCAGCAAACTTAGCAAAACACAAAATTTATGTCACTGCCAAAACTTTTGGCCATGACTGTATCTCAGAAAATTTGCTCCAAACGTTGTGAAGTCATTCTCGGAAACTTTTTTTCCATAATGTAATACATACATTTTAAAGTATGTATATCGTATTTTTTTGTGTTTGTAATTTAAAGTAAATAATTATACAAAATTATATTTATTCATGTTTACAATAATACCTAAAATCATCATGGGAAAGTAATGAGACTAGTGGTGTGACACTTCTTCACACAGGGCCATGTAGTTTTGGATTTTGTTTTCCCTTAATAATAAAAACCTTCATTTAAAAACGGCATGTTGTGTTTACTTGTGTTATCTTTGACTACTATTTAAATTTGTTTGATGATCTGAAACATTAAAGTGTGACAAACATGCAAAAAAGAAATCAGGAAGGGGGCCAACACTTTTTCACACCACTGTATATATAAAATCAAAGGAAATGGTGAAATAACTGGGACATTGTCTTGTCAGGCTTTCTGAGATGCGAAAATGGAATGTAGTGATGAAGAAGTTACCTTTTACCATCAGCAAGATAAGCCTTTGTCAAAATGTAATTCTCTGCAGTTATTTTCTTGTTGAATACAATATCTTTGAGAACAGCTTTCACGCGTAGGATCTGAGAGGCGACAAATTAAAATGGATTATATAATATATTGAGAGACATTAAGAAATATATGATCTCACCTCCTGGGACTGCAGGCTGTTAGCATTGTACAGCTGGCGTATGATGACCTCACATTCCTGTAGGCTGGGAGGTCGAGGAGCCTGAGATGGACTACACTGGATCATTAGAGGCTGTAGAGAAGTGATGAACCCTGCTTTGGCTTCTGAAGGAGCTTCTGTTCTGTCGGCTGTGATGGAATTTGATCTGGTTTCTCTACATTGTAAATGACTGCTGTAGGTATGAGAAGAATGTTACTAATCTATGTATCCCCTTTCTTCTTTATAATAATAATATTATTGAATAATAATTATATAAAATAATTACAAATTAAAATAATATTAAATAATAATAATATCTTATATGCAGTTTTGTAAGCACCTAATCTCTGTGGCTTGTGGTGAGCAGGTTTCCTCCAAAGTCTGTTCCAAATAGTTCCTTCTGTCTCTCTGGAACTTGTTGCTCTCTGTATGGTGCTTACAGATTCTACGGCTGGATCCTGTCATGGAATTTTGGTGCAAGTTAAACATGTCCCAATATATCTGTATTGTGTACAGTGGTTTTGTTTGAGAAGATGTGAGAGATCAGAAGTGTCACTCAACCTTTACTGCTCGACTTTGGAAGGTCCATTATCAGCTTATACTGCAACTCTGTAACCACAATTACATCAAAAATACACAATGGAGAATGATGTTTAATTAATGATGTATCAAATTTAATGTATGTATGTGTCACGATTACTTTGTTGAATATTTCTCAGAATAGGTTTATTTTGAAAATCATTAGCTTAATTTCTTGAAGCATTGACAGCCAGAAACCTAATGAACTATTTCAACTTGTGCACAGGACACAGTCACTTTTTGTGACAATGTGCCCCATTATATGGGATAAGCTGTTACAATGGGAAAACTTTTAAAGATGCTGATTTCTATTTTAAAATTATGGCATTTTCAAAGGCATATCAATATAAAAAAATACCTTATGGTATATTTAATGGCTTTTACGTATATAAAAAAATAATGAAATTGAAAATGTCAAACAAAATATCAAACTATTGTTTTGTCCAACTGAAAACAGTAAATAACGGTACAAAAATTACAACTAATGAAACATTTGACAACTTAACCCAACCTGACATGTATGTTAACCCAAGAGCTAGAACTCAACTGACTCAAATATCGCATTTGTGACAACAACTAGCCCCGTTCTTCCCTACCATCAGCAAAACTGTAATTCTTGTGCATTTCTTCCAGGTTGTTGTAAGCAAAATACCATTAAATCTGGTATCCCAATCTTTTGACAGTCAGAAACAAAACACCAAAAACGTTTGTCTGTGTAATCTGATACTTTGCCACCCACAGAGGTTTCAAACGCCATTCTTTCATTTTCCTCATTCAGCAACTCGACGTCACCAGGCAACCTGCACTACTGTTTCTGCTCTGATACACTTGGCAGCAGGCGCCCGTCCTCAATAAACCTGAAAATGCACATTCTGTCATTATTTACTCAACCTCGTGTTGCTCCAAACCTGCATGACTTTCTTTCGCAGAAAAAAAAGAGATGATTACAGCCTCAGTCTCCATTCACTTTCATTGCAACTTCCCTTACAGTGAAAGTGAATGGAGACTGATCCGTCATTCCGCCTAACATTTCATTTGTATTTCAAAAGAAAGAAAATCCTACAGGTTTTAACAACATGAGTGTGAGTAAATGATAACAGAATGGGCTGAACTATTCCCTAACCGATACATTTAAGCAAGCAGAGAGATTATAACAGCAAAACAGGCAACATTAATTAATCGTATCACATTTTCAATTAAATTACGTAAAATACAATAAGAATGATAAAGTTTGTTGTAAGTGCACGGACAAATACTATCTATAAAACACAACAAAAATATATAATAGTTGCACACTAGTTAGCAACTAATAGAAACACACTAACACTAATTGTCCCATTAGTGTCGTTCATTAAAAGGCCCAACATTATTTCTGTAACATGTAGAAGGAAATGTAACATAAATGTACCTTTATTTTCCCGTTTTAAACTATCTATTTCACCGTGTAATTTCTCCAGAGTTTCTCTGTGCTGCTTTTGTATGAAGTCAATATTCCTCTGCAGAGAAGCGACGAGCGCATCCATTTCGCTTCCCTCACTGATACTTTAACGTCACATGCGCCTACTTGCGGATGACGTATCACTACCAAGTTGCGTCATAACTCGTGTTTTACCCGAAATCTTAAACCTGCTTTAACACGTTGTCACGCGTATTTGTGGAGAGCGGATTTGTTTACAATGACTGTCCACTCCTCCTCTCCCACTGGAACTTTTAATATTGTAGTGGCTGCTATGGTAACAGCACTACTTCCTCGAATATTGCTGGGATATAACAGATTTAGGTCAATTCAGTAATTCACAAAGTGTAGAATTACCTGGAGAGCTGATACACATCCGTGTTTCTATAGCAATCTAAATCCAGTACACAAATTAGACATTATGTCCTTTTAATGAGTTGTGCAAACTTTGGATTGTTCTGACAGTTACATTGGCAAAAAAAAATACACCATTATAAATGAACTTAATGACTGAAAAGCTGGATTAACCACCACTCACAGATTAAAGAAAAACACTGTGCATTAGATATGACATTCCCCGTTCAATTTTTGTCATTAAATGTACCAATACACTTGCAGTGCAAATACTGTATATAAAAACCTTCATGCACCTTGGAGAACAGGTTGCTAGAAGTTTAGTATTGACATTAAAAAAATAAAATATAAAAAAGGCATCATGAATCTTTATTTACTGAGTCTTTAGTTTTTCCATGAAGAAAGTTCAACAGGAGCTCATATAGAAAGCTGACAATGAGAATGAGTCCAGTGCTGGAGAGAACACTGAATGACAGTAGTGCAAACAGCATGTAGAGCAGGAGGAGGATGAGGAGGGTGCGATAGCTGGCCAACACCCGCAGGCTGAGACGGGCTCGCTGAGGACGTTCCCTCATCTGCCGTGTCACCGGACTCTTCCGCCATTGCTCTGCCACTTTTAAGGAACTTCTCAAGTAGTGTCGTCCTATACTGCCCAGGAGGTCCTGTCGAGAACACAGCGCCTCCATGTGGTCTCCAAACTATAGGACACAACCAATATGGTCACATTTGATTGAAGTGAAATGCATGTGCATCATTGCTGCATCAACACATACATTAATAACCATAATGAAGTTTAATTTTGGATGAAACTCTAGGCTACGCAATATTCTTACTCTTGCATTAATAAAGGACGAGATCTGGAACATCAGTCGAACCAAAAAAGCATTTTCGTAGCTCCTGATAGGCTGAAGTTCTGGATCTCCTTGATATTCGATTTCAAATCTGCGAAGACCATTGATGATCTGTAAAATATGAAATCAAATTTGTAGTAATATTGGTATGACTCACAAAATGAATATGTTGAAGAAGATCGCCACACTAAAACTCACCTGCAACCTGCCCAGGTCTGTTAATAAAAGCCCATTTTCACTCGGGATGCAGTCTGGCAGTTGTTTAGATGCCCCTTCATCGTCTACAGATGCCACATTGATTATCAGCTGAGACAGCTGCCCTGCATTCAACTGTACAACATGAAACTAAATTAAAGGTGAAGAAGTGAACTATGTATATTAAAATATACATTAACATTCAAATACTGAGATCTGAAAGATTTATTTTTTTTGAAAGAAAATTAATTCAGCAAAGATGCATTAAATTGATCAAAAGTGACAGTAAAGTAAAAAAAATATCGATATCTCGATATTAATCGATTCTCATTTTTACGGAACGATATCGATTCTTAAATCCCAAGAATCGATTAGTCTAGCCGGTTTTCAGTTAATGGACGGAACGTTGAAGGGCACTTCCCATCCAATATATCGCAATAAGCATTGTGCCTTGGTACTTTTAATATGAAACAAAGTCTCAGATTTCAAATTCTGTCCATTGTATTGCAGTATTCAAACAATAAATGCCGTTTTGGCGCTGTTTAATGTGGAGTGACAGATCGCTGTACAGACGCAGCAGCGCGAGGTGCACGTGAACTGATCATCTCCTCCACATTAATACCAGTTTCAGCACAAAATAAACATGACTACACACCCGAAGGCAAGTTAAAAGAAAGAGTACAACTTGACAATCCGTATCCTGTCTCATGTAATCGCTCAGTCAGTGTTTCAGCCGCGCAAAGACGCCTTGTAAACAATGTCACGTAACGTCACATTTACCTCAGAAAAAACATATGGTGACCATAAACTCATTAGTCAGAAAAATAAACTGTAGAGAGTATTTAATGTTTGAATAAATTCATCAAGTTTTTATGACAGCCACCATTATGTTTATATTTCAAAAAATGAATTGAAGTAGAAATATTATGTAATTGTAACTTTATTATTTAAAAAACTTAATTAAGTGTAATTTTAACAAATCAGTCAATTTTAACCTTCAATTATAGTAATGCATTACCAACTGACTCTCATGTATATTTTACAGCATTAGTTGAGATTTTTTTTCTTTGAAAATTTGGCATGTACTGTACCTGAAATGTATCCAAATTAATGGATATTGAATCGAATCGAAAGCTTGTGAATGAGAATCGAATCGAATCGTGAAATTTGTGTCAAAACCCAGCCCTAGTAAAGACATTTCTAATGTTTCTATTTCAAATAAATGCTGTTCTTTCTGTTCATCAAAGAATCCTGAAAAAAACCAACTGTTTAATGATAATGCGCATTAGAATGATTTCT
This sequence comes from Sinocyclocheilus rhinocerous, assembly GCF_001515625.1. Classification (NCBI taxonomy): domain Eukaryota; kingdom Metazoa; phylum Chordata; class Actinopteri; order Cypriniformes; family Cyprinidae; genus Sinocyclocheilus; species Sinocyclocheilus rhinocerous. Next base: position 486,770 of record NW_015658727.1, on the reverse strand, counting down.
GAAGGACCATGTGACACTGAAGACCGGAAGTAATGGCTGCTGAAAAATGAGCTTTGCCATCACAGGAATAAATTTAATTTTAAAATATATTAAAATACAAAACAATTATTTTAAATTATTTATATATTACTATTTTTATTGTATTACTATTTGTATTGTATTTTTGATCAAATAATTGCAGCTTTAGTGAACTTAAGAGACTTTCAAAAGCATTTTAAAGGGGTGGTTGATTGCGATTTCACTTTTTTAACGTTAGTTAGTGTCTAAATGTTGCTGTTTGAGCTTACACAATATCTGCAAAGTTATGAAGCTGAAAGTTCAGTGCAAACGGAGATATCGTCTTTTAAAATTCTGGCAGTTTAATGCCTACAAAAACGGCTGGTAGGGACTACAACAAGTTACTTCCCGGGTTCGTGACATCACAAACCCAGATAAACCCCGCCCTCGGGAAAAGGCAGCAAAAGGGGCGAGGCCATGCTGCACTGCTTTAGAGGGAGAGAAAAGTAGGGGTGCACGTAAAAATCTATTCATATATGAATCGCGATTCTGTCTTCTAACGATTCTAATGGATTCACAAGTTTCAAAATCAATGTTCTAAAGCAGCGGTTCTTAATGCTATAATACTGTTCCTCGCGACCCCCTGCTCTGCATCTCTCTCTCTCTCTTATTCAGCTCAGCTCCAACAATGAACTGTTCCAATTATACACTTATTTTCACATATCTATGAGAAGCGTTATGTTAACCAATCAGAGCCCATCGCCTATTTCTGAGGGCGGGGCTTCCTAAGAACAGGAATAGATCAGCCCGTTTCTCAGAGAAGGGACAGAGCGGTGTGGAATTAAGGAAAATTATGTGAAAAATAAGGTTTTTTTTTTTTTTTTTTTAAACAAAAGCATTAACACATGTTAGACTGCACCCCATAAACACAATCAAGCTTAGAAAAAAAACCAGTGAACCACCCCTTTAAGAAATTTTAACCGACCCCAAACTTTTGAACGGTAGCTTATGAAACACATCTTTAATAAAAGCAGTTATAGACTGACCCGGAATATCTGACAGAGGTAGTCCAGTGCTTTGTCCAGGAACTCATGGGTTTTCTTCACACCCTCTCCCATATCATCCATCTCTCCTCCGTTAAAGGTGTTGTTATGATCCGAGGAGCCAACGCTAAACCATGAGAGAAAAGAGTTGTTTGCAGCCATTTCCGTGGAATGATCCGATATCCGTTTAGCCGTCTGTCGGGCTTGGGCGATAATCTGGATGAGCTTTAGCACCTGGAATTGACAGAAGGAATCATGGTCTATAATATCCTTATCTGTTTTCACACCATTCATGATCACATGACTGCTCATCACATGCAGCCAACATTGATTTTAGCACTAATTAGAACTAGCATTAATTGTCAGCTTACATTCTTCCGTAGATCAGGACCAAACATCAGGTTGTACTGGCAGTCCTGCCCTTCCAGGCTGTAAACATGACTTTTGACTTTGAAGACGCTGTCTGTCCCCATTGGCTGGCGGGAAGAAAGGAAGCTGCCACCATGTGAAGGTGTCAGGAAAACACGGTTCTGTCGTTGCAGGATGGCATGCTCTGGCTCCAAGAACAACTGCTCAGCTGGAGATACAAATTCTCAATGATTTGCTCATAATAAAGCAATATATCATATCATAATAAAATCTTTCTCACATACCCTTCTGGATCATCTCTGACAGGTTTGGTTGAACAAAGACTTTGGCGACCCTAAAGACCATCAGGGCGTTTTTGGCATTGACCAAGTCTGTGCGCATGGCTCGATTCAAGAAGCCCTGGAAAAGCTTTGTGTACACAAGCAGATTCTCCTGCACAAATGAGGCCCTGTAAATGACAAAGACCCAGTTGGTAAGCACTGATCTGAACGTCACAAACTGCCAAAACACATTCAATGCTCTCTGTGAAACAACATTTGATGTACACTACCATTAAATTTATTTATATATATATATATATATAATATATATATATCTCACCAACCCCAAACTTTTGAACAGTAGTGTATGTAATCTTTTAACAAGCACCCAATATATAAAATACCATTTATCGGGAACAGTTCTGTTTTGTCCGTCTGCTTGTGTGTTGTTTTTTTCTCCAGTGTATCTCCAGGGCTGGATGTAACTAAGCCATGTCTCTAGTACCTAAACGACAAAACAAACATATTACTTTAAAACACATCCATTTAGCATCATAGCCTTCACTACGTTTTGAACAGTGCATAATGTTTACTGAAAATGTATAAAAGTAGGCTCCAAACATCAGTGTGCACTCAAGGACATTTACCGCTCTGAATGAGGCGTCCAAAGGCCAGTGACCAAAGCAGTGTTGTAGGAAGACATACAGCTTTTGCTGAACAAACCTCTGTACCACCACACTAAGAAAGACAGAGAGTGGAGGCTTATTGACAGAGCAGTAAAACAGAAGACAGCTCAATCAAGTCCCCGGCCCTTGATCGAGCGACTAGCTCCTCTTTATGACATGGCAGCTTAGATTTACAGATGTTTTAGTTCTATAGCCTGATTATCTGGATGAGTTGACAGAGGCTTGCAGGCTGTAAAAACCCACCGCTTGAGCTCTTCCAGAGGACTGCTGTGGGAGTGGGCAGAGGGTGAGGAGAAGATCGACTCCTGCTTCAGACTGCTAGAAAAGGCGTGCAGATGCTTGACCAGAAGACGCACAACAAGGACGTGCTCCTCCGAAGGCGTGAAGGGCTCCTAAGACATCATCCAAACACAAGTCAGATTTTTACCATCTGAGACCCCATTTCTACCTGGTATTAACCGGTTTGTCTGACATTTACATGCAGTAACAGAGAGGTTCATTTAAGGAGCTTGATTAAATCCATTGATTTCTATAGAGTAGTACTGGTAATTCTCAATGTTCTTAATTTCATAAACAACTGGTTAAAAAAAAAAATCTCACAAAAGAAAAAATAAACCCAGAAGTGGCCACACTAAACGCATTCATGACGTCTGTTACTACGAGGTGTAAATGTCATCCGTCTCGTCTATCCACTTTTGATGGGATCATCTGAGATGGATGACAATACCAGGTGTAAACAGGCAGCATATACTGACTGACAACAACACCTTACATGGCATCCACAGTGAAATACGTTATCAAAACCATCTTACTTAGGGTTTCACATATATATAATTGAAACAAGGTATTTTTGAAAACAATAAAACAAAAGATGTCTGAGCAATTTGGATATTCTGTGTAGTGTAGTAGTGTTTGCATAGTTGAAGGCACAAGAACAAACAACCCAAAAAGATACAGATAAATAAAAATAGCAAATCAAATAAAATGTGTTAAAATCTCCATAAAAATAGACACATTTCTCACTACAAGCTCTGAACATCACAATATATTCTAATAATTTAGTAAATCACAAGAATAATTATTAGTCACATAAATTCAATCACACATTATAATCAGACCAAATCTCCCAACTTAAGACTGGCCTAAACCATTAATGTTAAAATCAACCCCTAGTCTAACTCCTATCTAATCTTAAGTTACCTCCAGGAAGCCCGTGGAACTGAATGAAAAGGTAAAAGTACTTGGTATGTGTGGAGGGTCCCAGAGCCTGGTGGGGCGGGGGGTTGGCACAGCATGCTGGACATACTGAGGCGGTACTGCAACAACGCCAGCTGAAGGACCCATCACAAACGGGTGGAGGGGAGGGGAGAGGGAAGAGAGGAACACAGTGGGGGAAGGAAAGAAAGAAAAGGGAAGAGGGGAGCAGGGCAGTGAACATGAGAATAGAAAGGAAAAAAGGATAGAGTGCAATCCAAGAAAAATAGTTGGACATCGGGACCGAAATGGGGGTGTACAAAAGGAAAGAAAGAGACAAATCGATATTGACCACAAAAGAAAAATGCAATGAATATGAAGATGAAGATGATGCAGTCGTCCTTTTCGCAAAAAAAGCAAACTCTAGTGTAATGTGACATGGTTTGATTTTCTAACTGAAATATCGCCAAAGGATTTATTCTTAAGAAAATTACAGAGAACATGGTGTCTAACTACTTTTCTGTTACTGACATTTTATAAAGCAAAACAAATTTTGGAATGATGCTAACTAGAGTATAAACTTCAGAAAACTGTAGAATTGGATTGCCTCAGGAAGCCTGGAAAACGTAGTCAAGGCAACCAAGGAACTGGCCCTTGATTCACAAGAGAATTGTCTGTTTGATGAAGTATGTTATATTACCTTCGGTTTTAGTTTTATCTAATCTCTATGATTTCAAATAAAACCAAATGGAGCTTATAAAAGCAGAAAAGGAGACACTGCATCTAATGTTTTCACCATGAAACACACTGATAGCAGTCACCAATTTACTATTTTTTTTTCTAAATAAATAAAAGTAAAAATGAAATAAATTCAGTCCATGCAAATGGTTTTAATTTTCATCCCTAGAATTTAACAGTTCACCCCCAAAAAATTGTTTACTCATCCTCATTTCATTCCAAATCATTACACTATTACAGATAATGTTCATAATATGGATATTTTATATAAATGTGAAAACTGTTATATTAAATGAAAAATAAAAGTTTTTTTTTTGGTGTTAAAATAAAATACCTGCATAAATCTTCGGAATAACATGAGGGTGATTAAATAATGATTGAATTTTTCATTTTTTGGGTGAACTATTTCTCTAATTCTCAGTAAACTGGTGACTTCCAGTTCATAATCTCCACCACAAAAATGTTAACTAAATGATGCCAGACTTAATATGCTCTGGGCTGACTGGAGGGAGACTTCCACTGATATACTGACTGTAAATAACACACGGACAGGGAAATAGACTCGGAAGCCAGAGACACCAAAAGCTTACATACACCCCACAGCCAAAGAACAAAGACAGAAGACATATCAAGGAGCCAGCGGGCTGCATCATGCAGACTCAAACATTAAGCAATAACTCGACCACTTCAATCACATGCCCAGTGTGTACTATGCTTATTCCGCCCAAATCATCAAACAACAGAGAACAAAATAAATGTGAATTAAAAAGCTGCATTTCTCTTTTATCCCCTTCTATGTTTAGCAATCATATGACATTGGGTTGATTTGAACTGTAAGTCCTTGAGCACAGAGGAAATAAAAATTCATGGCAAATTCAAGTTCTACACAAATAGTTCTCAACCGCAGGGGTCTGAAACCACTAGGGGGCCTCAATAAACTTCAAGATGACCAAATTCACATGAAATACACCAGCAATATGGTTAAAATGCGTTAGCACTGGATAGAGAGGATGATGAAGTACCCAAAACCAGCTACAGAAGACATTAATGTTCGGTTAACATTTAAAATCAAGAGCTTGCACAATCTGAAATTAAGCTGATAACTGGATTAGTAAGAAAACTCCCAAAATTATATTCATAAAAAAAAAAAATATATATAAAACAAAACATGGTTTTCAGGTATTTCTTTTAGAACGGAAGCAGAAGTATATATAGCATAATATACTTTAACCAAACTGTTTGTAGTATACGATGTAGTATATATATGTTATATTCATGTATTGCACAAGAAAATTTAATTTAGTAAATTTTGCAAAACAATTAAAAAAAAAAATGAAATAAGCTGGGACAACTGCAATGACTGACTTATTTTTTTATCAAAATATTTTATATGAACAATTTTAAAATGACTACTAATATCTCAGAAATAATTATAGTTATTTCATGTTGATTCAAGCAATAATAGCTTAAAATGTGATGATTAAAAAAATTCTATTCATTTTATGTCAAATACAGAACATTAGTAGTGTAACAGCACTAGCAATAGCACATTTGTTGAAATGTGAAGGACTAGTTCAGATTCAGCTTTAAAGGGCAAAACTTTGTAGTTTTTAGACTATATCTGTTAGCCATACATTGAGGCCATCTATATTAGCATAGTTCTAAAATCAAATTCCAATATTTTCAATTCCCATCATAAAAAGCAAAAATGCAAATATTGACACTCTAGCTATAAATGACAAAGGGTATATTTGTAGACATAGCACGTGTGTCATTCACAGAGGGAGAGGAAGTGCATAAGTCAGGGTGGGTGTCGTGCAGCAGTCCCTATGCAGTGCGGGGGTGAAGGGTTGGAGCCAGCCAGCCGTGCGCAGAGGAGGAAGGGAGTGTGTAGGTCTGAGGGCCCGGATCACATTCTTACCTTCACCTGAGGAGACTGCAGCTTCTGGTACATCTCCAGAGAATAGTGATGGAGCCACATCTCCACAAACACCTTTAGAAACACACACAACCATGAAGTTCATGCCAAAACATGAAGTAAACTCATCACGAATGACAATTAAGAATAGTTAACATCTGTTCTAGGGCTGCAGCTATCGATTATTTTAGTAATCGAGTATTCTACAGATTATTCCATCGATTAATCGGATAAGTACTTTTTCTTTATTAAAGAGCAATACTAAATATACAAGAGATAATAAGATAGGTCTCTTAAAATAAACAACTAATTTGTTTTCTTTTTAGAAAAATTTACATTTTTATTGCTGAAATTGCATACATTAATAACCGTGAAAACTAAACCCATTTAATGTATTTAATTGCCAAATTGCATTCAAAATGCAAATACAAATATATCAATAAAAAAATTAAATAAATAAAAATACAAAAATCTATTTCACATTACTTTAAAAAAGGTAAACAGTACAAACTAAAACTAAGGCATAAATAAAAATAATAGTAATAAAAATAATAATAATAATACCTAA
>NW_015658727.1:478989-479656 GCF_001515625.1 Sinocyclocheilus rhinocerous | reverse complement strand
TAGTAATAAAAATAATACCTAAGCATTGCATTTGTCGCGCAACTTAACTTTCAAGTTTCAGCCTAACTAAAGCTCAAGCATGACATAAGCCTTTACTGTCTTCTTGGAAGGCTTTGTGGCTTTTGTGTGAGGCAAAAATCAGTGGACAGGAAGGTAACTTCGAACAAGAACAAGAGTCCATAAACAATTTCTAAACACATTTTTCTGCAACATGAAATTAGAGTTATTTGGAGAATAAACCCTCTTAAATGTCCTATACGTACTGGTGTGTGTGAAAAACTTGTTTTTGACTAACCTGCAGTTACAAATGAATAAATAATATTTTGTTATTTTAAACGTGAAACATTGAATACTGATATTTACAATACAATTACAATAAAGATACTTTAAAGGGGTCATAATTGCGATTTCAATTTTTCCTTTCTCTTTGGAGTGTTACAAGCTCTTAGTGCATAAAGAAGATCTGTAATGTTGCAAAGACTAAAGTCTCAAATCCAAAGAGATATTCTTTATAAAAGTTAAAGAGTCAACCACGCCTACCTAAAACGGCTCATTCTAACACGCCCCCACATGTCTACATCACGATGTGGGAAGATTTGCATAACACCGCCCAAATGTTCACGCAAAGAAAGAAGACGTAACTTTTATTCTCGCTGTAGTATTGTAG
>NW_015658727.1:463716-478643 GCF_001515625.1 Sinocyclocheilus rhinocerous | reverse complement strand
GTATAAGTCATTATAATCTATAATTATCTCCCCACTGTATGCAACAAATGCCTCTTTTATAATGGGTTTTAATGTTTTTGTCTCGTCGCTCCGGCCGGGACAAGGCATCACAATATGGCAAGGGGTGTAACATTTGCGTCACACGCTTGAGGTATTCGGCAAATCACAATGCACTGCATAGCTGGCCAATCAGAGCACACCTCGCTTTTCAGACCGATGAGCTTTGTAAAAATCGATGCGTTTCAGAAAGGCGGGGCATAGAGGAGAAACAATAATGTACACTATGTGGAAAATAATGTGTTTTTTTAACCTTAAACCGCATAAACACATTTCATTACACCAAATACACAAAATAATGTTCTTTTTAGCAACATCATATGACCCCTTTAAATGTTAAATTAAAACCGCCAGTAGGTAAAATAATTTGCCTCGATTTTTTGTATTCGAGTTACTTGAGGTATTCGAGGAATCGTTTCAGCCCTAATCTGTTCCTACCTGCAGAAGCGTCTCTGACCTCCAGATCTCTTGAGCAGCAGGGTCAGCGTTGACTGAGGGCTGATGTGTAATATGACGCTTCAACAAACTGGTGCTGTGACCACCATATCCAACATAAGGCACACTGGGAGACCTGGGACAGGAAGAATATAAAACCATATAAAACTGGAGCTTATTTGCTGAGAAAAGGTTCTTTTAAATGACACCATGATACCTTGGAGCAGGAGAAGCCACGGTTCCCATGGTGTCTGAGAAAGGTGATGGAGGCACATTGCCCTCTGTAGGGAGAAAGTACTTGAGGTAGGTGTCGACAAGCACAAAGTATGCGCTATCTGAGCAACTCCCATGCTGCCCTGGAGGGTAGTTCTGAAAAGGCTATTAAACAACATTTAAATGAACTTATAATGAGCCAATAAAATCCTGTAATTCTGTTAAATAACTATCAGGGTGTGAAAATTAAGTGAACAGAACATTTGTTCTTGCAAAATGACAGCAGAAGAGCTCTTACCTTTGGTGCAATGAGACTGGAGGCAAAGTTGAACATATAATATTCAAAAGGATCTGCGAAAAATTTAAAACATATGTGAGAGAAAGACAGTGATGAAACACCCTTGTAACAGTTATAATAAGTTATATAATACAATTTATAGCATAATATAAAAGTTAGGGTGTAAAGAGCCAAGACGTACTGAGCAATAGAAGGCCTGACATGGGGAACTGGATTTTATTGTGAAACAGAGGGCAGTCGGGCAGAACCCCAGCCTGAATGGACGACTTTATAGGACCCTGTGCAAACAAAATACAAAATTAATGTAGACACGGTTAATAATGCCATTTCCACTTGGAAATTAATCAGGGATGATGCACCAAAACCTAAATGAATACACTTACTGGCAGATAACTGACTGGAAACTCATACTTGTATTCCTCAGCTTGTAGTTTGTACACCAATTTCATCATAGGACCACTGTTGAATAAATATTTAAAATTTGATAACAGAGCAACAGTGCAATATCTACACAACCATTCAAAAGTTTGGGTCGGTAAGAGTTTTTACATTTTCAAAAAGCACTTACGCTCACCAAGGCTGCAACTATTTTATTAAAGAAAACAGTAAAAACAGATATATTGTGAAATATTACTACAATTTAAATATCTCTATTTTGATATTCTTAAAATATTTATATTTTAATGTAATTTATTCCTGTGATTGCAAAGCTGAATTTTCAGCACCCATTACTCCAGTCTTCAGTGCCACATGTTTTTTTCAGGATTCTTAGATGAATAGAAAGTTTAAAAGAACAGTATTTATTTGATATAGAAATCTTTTGTAACATTACAAATGTCTTTAATGTCACTTTTGGTCAATTTAACGCATCATTAATAAAAGCATGCATTAAAAAATTTTTATAAAATAATAATTTTGAATGGTAGTATATATCAGATTTGTACTCTGAAAAACAGTGGTAATACTAGTCACATATACAAATACAAAAATACTGAATAACACAAAATAAACCAAATAAAAAGAACCTTGGGCCCAGGAAGTCCACGGCAATGTTGTACTCTGCCATGCGAGCCTGCAGATACCGCAGGTTCCAGCCACTAAGGATTCCATCCAGGCTCCCGAACACACTCTCCACCAACCAGGGAAAGATTGCATGCAGCTCCTAATCAAACATATGCCATATAAACACAAACCAGACTTTATTAACTTTTTTGATACAAAGATCAGGGGCACATGCATGCCATACTCTAAGCAATCCAAGTAAACATGGGCCTCACAAGACAAATGAAGCAAGAGAACAGGCATGTTGGCCCGCACAAATGCTCAAATTAATCTTCAGCACTAAACAAACATCATTCATTCAGACAGCATAGAGTTGAGTCAAGGTGAGAGGAAAGCGGCACCAGCAGGACAGCAGCTGGTCCAGTGCCATGTGCCAAGCAGATGACTGCGTTTAATATCTTAATACATGGGCAACGGCGCAGTTGCCTCATCAGATTTCTCAGATGAATCTAACAAAAAGCTGCCTGTGTTAGGTGCAAAAATAAGGACATTATAAAGCTGCAATGGGTCCTCCATATTAGGCTATAAAGTGTATCACAGCACTGTAAATAATAACATTAATCATAAATGTACTAATAAAGAAAAGTATTTAAGTATTCTTGCATGTATTAAATGAAGAGAACCATACCTTTGCAGGGAAATCATCTATAATTTTGCTCAACTCGTTACATCTTTGATGAAGAGGTTTAATGGTCCAGTCTGCCTTTAAATTGGCCTGCAGGCATAAAGACACAACGGTTAGAAACAGAAATAAACACAAGTAGAATGTAAATATAATATATAAACAGCTGAATCTAGTACTAACCAGAAGATAACTGGGCTGTTGCAGGGCAGGTGCAGCCATTAAAACTCAGACCACAAATCAACACCAAACCTGAAATTAAAGTCAGTAATATAACGTTAATCCACTCACATTTCAAAACATTCTGCATCACTAGTCAAGTACTTCTAGCACTCCAGTGCCAGTCAACGTTATCAATGAAAAATCTGCGTATTTCATGCTTGCTTAACTAACCACTATCAGTCTATCCTTACATTTTAATTTGCCTAAATATATTTTTCTGCAATATTGCCGCTAAGAGGTTAGCCAGCTAGCTCCACTATCAGCTAACTGTGTAGCCTGCACACTATGTTTTGCTCTGTAAAAGAACTAAACGCTTAACGTTAGTCCGTTTCATGTTCACTTAAAACATATATTAAACATGCCAAATTAGTTTTTGGGTATATTACCTCACACGCAAGAGAGAGAAAAACAATATTTCTAATAAAATCCAATAGACCGCGCTTAGAAACAAGTAGAGTCTTCTTCTTCTTTTGTGTTTAATGGCGGTTGGCAAACCAGCTTAAGGTGCATTTCCGCCACCTACTGGGATGGAGTGTGAGGCCTCGATGAACGAATATATTATATACTACTAAAAAAAAAATAAAAAAAAAAATAAAAAAAAACCTACATTCTTCTAATCAATTCTATATCTCTCAGATATTTTAGAAGAAAATCATAAACCCTTAGCTGTTTCTGTGCATTCTGAAATATATTCATAACGGAAATGTCATTGATTCCCATTTCTCTTGTTTTTCAACAAGTTGCTTTCTTTGTCTATTATATGCCTCACAATGTAAAAGCACATGTTCAACTGTTTCTGTTATTCCACAGTAACTGCAGCTATTTGACTCACTTTTTCCTATTATATGCAATGAATAATTAAGGTTAGAGTGTCCTATACGGATCCTGGTTATAACAGTATCTTCTCTTCTGTTTCCATATACCTTTCTTTCAATCCCCACTTTCTGTTGAATGCTAAATAAGTGTCTCCCTTTTGACTCTTTATTCCATACGTCTTGCCACATACTTCCAACTGCTGTTTTAATAATACCTTTTACTTCTGTTTTACTTAAAGGAATTTCTATGTCAATCTTTTCTTTTCTCAATGCCAACCTGGCCAGCTTATCCACCTCCTCATTTCCTTCTACACCTACATGGGCAGGTATCCATAAAAACTCTACTCTTACTCCTGTTTGATTTATTCTATATAAATTCTGTAAAATTTCTAAGAAGAGTCAAATGCGTTGGTTATGATGTCATGTCCGCCTAGCGCTGTAACAGCACGAAGAATGACGTCACAAACATAAATAAACTTTCTGTCCTATAGCCAAACAATTTTGATCCAAGATTGGCTCTTTTATATTTGATGCCGCCAATGTTACACACTCTTTTAGCTTTAAAAACATTCTTTTTTATTATAATGATATTAAAAGTAAACTCCTATTGTCATGTTTTATTCTATATGCAAATTTTTTTCATTCATAAGCAATTCTTATTCCATCTTTTCTCCTTCTTAAAACTGAATTAGACTCACTTCTAAAATTAAATTGCTTTAAAAAGAACAAACCCTTAGATATATATTATGAAACCCTTACAAACCCCATTATAAATATTATCTTAAATATTAAGGATAAATATGTAGGTGCTTTCCCCTGTGTATGTATGTTTGTGTTTGGCATGTTAATGTTGTAGTTTGTTTAAGTTATGTTTTTTGTAAAACTCTTATATTTTTTCTCTCTTCCAGATGTCATTCTTCAGATTTTATTAGAGGTTCAAGCGCGAAGCGCTGAAAACCTTGTATATTATTATTATTATTATTATTATTACTACTATTATTATTATGCAGACCAAACCGTAAGTCCTAGAGACTTGAAACTTGGCCAGATGATAGGTCTCAATTTGGGGAGACAGTGGCAAAGACTCACCCCAATCGGTCTCTCCTGTTGCGTTGGTGACACTTATGTGGAAACTCCTGTTTTCTCTTTTACTTATATTATTTCATTTCCATTTTGTATGTTGAAGTACTGAAATAACTCAAATTAAATAAAACTAAAACTTAATAAAAAAACCTATATATAATAAAAAAAACTAATAAAATGACAACATTACTACAACTGTAACTAAAACTAAAATAGATAACTAATACAAATCAAACTACATTAGTTTATCAGTAATCCTAAAAAAATAACACTGAGCCAAACACACATGCTATAACAACAGTATTCTCTGATACTGAAGCCTGATTTGTTTATATTTGTGGAGCTGCACGAACCAATGGTGCTTCAACCCACCAAAAGGGGTGGAGCTGAACGCTATTAGTCGTCTCTGAGTGCCATTTCGTCACAATTTTTCTCCATCGGCGACGAAGATCATCTCCTCCCTGACTCTGCAAGCAAGAAGCCAAAGAAGAGGAAGAAAGAAGCTCAGTCTGCTGCTCGCCGCCATGAGAAGAAGCCCCCGGCAGCGGAAGAAGCCAGAAGCATTATCCCTGTGGCCATCCGGTGCCTATTAGAGCAAATTTCTGAGCAAATTTTCCAGGTGACGTTGATGCAAATCTTGCGCCGTGAGTTTGGCTCGTGCAGGGAACCCCTGCTTGATGCAGATGGGCACGGTGAGTGTCTGGTCAGTGCCCACGTAGAGGCTGCGCTCACCAGGACGGAGTGTTCTTACTGCGAGAGCATGAGTCTTGCCCTTCTCTACTCGCGGTTTGCCTTCTTCCACGAAGGCGGTCCTCCCCAGCCTGCTCTCCCGTTTTCTTCCTCCCCTAGGAGGAAGATACAGCAGAGCAGAGGGGCTCTAACACCGGGCTCAAGTGAACTCATGCTGGCACAGTTCCCGCGTGCTTCACTCTCCCCGCAATGCCTTGACTCGCCTGTGTGCTTCACACGTGAAGATCAGCGCCCCTCGTCGGCTGCCAGAGGCTTGATTTCCTTGGGCGGGTCTGAGGAGGAAGCTGTTGTTATAGCAAGCTCCCCCCTCTGGAAGAGGCGGTCGCTGCGCATCTGTGCCCTCCATCGACCCCTGGGTTGAAAGCCCATGCAGTGCACCCATCTAAGCCCTGCAGGACTACCACATATTCAACGGCTGGCCAGGCTGGCTCAGTGCTCACACAATGGTGGTGCTCCAAGTGTTCCAGGCCAAACTTCTCAGCACCATGGACAAGTCCGGCCAGAGTTCTGATGCCTTCAGAAAGCTGCCCACAATGAATGACTTGGCTCTGTGCACTACTAAGGTCACTGTGCAGGCGATCCGCAAGGCCATGGCCAGCTTGGTGCTGCTGGAGCGCCACCTTTGGCTAAATCTAACGGAGTTTAGGGACGCTGACAAGGTCGCCTTCCTAGACTCGCCAGTCTCTCCCAAGGAGCTGTTTGGCCCTGCCGTGGATGGCTTTGCTGAGCAGTTTACAGTGGCACAGAAGTAATCGCAGGCAATGTGTCACTTCCTGCCGAAGTGCTCCAGTGCATTGGCTGTTTCAAGTCGCCAGAAGGCTCCATCCTCTCAGCAGCCAGCCAAGCCGGCGCCTTCTCAGCCCCAGCCTAAATCTGAGCCTGGGCTTCAGCAGCGCCCCTAAGGATCTAAGCCTGTTTTTCTGCAATTCTTTGTAATATTGGCACCAATCTAAACGTGTGTCATCGTCACCCCTAGTTAACCACACCACATCAATTTGGGAGCAAAAGTGATAAATCATTAAATAATTTTTCTAGTGATTTTATTTGCCTTTGATTGATCCTGCCTATGATTTTTTAGCCTTTTATGGGTAAAATAATCTTAAAATGTCTATAATTGCTCAAGAGTCTACAAATGCTTGAACACTGGTAATTGCTGCTTGCAGCTATATATATTATTATTGTAACTGTTCTTGAAATAGTTGTAAGATATGTTTTTAATATTAATTGAACCCCCCCCCAATCTCTTGATTTAAATAGAATATATCAAATAATATAATATAAACTCTTAGTATAAATATAAATATAAAAACTTGCTGTTCTACAGATATCACTTCCAATTAAGATTAATTATAGGATAGGAAAACATTTTACACACACACACAAGTTTAAAGATTCTAAAAAAAAAAGTTATTTTTGTAAAATGTTATTTGTGTCATTTGTTTTGTCAAATTGTATGGAAATTCTAGTTGCACATATTGTTGTCAGAGATTAATAATTTCAGTATGACCAAATTTGAATGCGACTGGTAACTGTATAATTTTTATTAAGATCAAAGTTATGACAAAATATGTCAAGATGACTGATAAATTACTGCTTAATTACTTTACATTAAATTCCTGCTTTCTGTTGCACTCACACCTCAATCTATTAGTTACTGATGAATATTTAAAATATGTATACATAAAAAATAAATACTCTTCACTTTTGAACTAAAGGTGGCAGATTTTTCCAGCTCAATTTAACCCCTAGTTATTACACATGTCAGCTTTGACCCTGTGTTGTTAATATTCTAGTGAAGATACCTCTTGAAAAGACTGTTCTTCTACTCCCAAAGTTTGGCGTGAATTATGCATCTTGCATAAACTATGAATTTGTAAAATCTTAAATCTTTTATTAGGTTTATCTGAGTAAAATGTGCTGGATGAACCACAGGCCCAACTGTGGGAGGATTCAGAGGAACATCAGACTATACTAGTCATAAAACCCCCAAATTTGGATGCAAATTAATATCTAATCTATGTGATGATGCGAAATTCAAAGAGTAATAAAGGCAAGTCTATTGGAAAACATTTGTCAAACTGGATAGACTTCAAAAAGAACCTGAGGCAGAGTCGAACCGATAGCACAAACAAAGCAGCAGCCTAATGTAATAAGAGTGTGTCATGTCCAACAGCCTTAAGGGTTGTGTATATTTCTGCACCTCTCAGTCTCTCATATGCATTTATTCAGTTTGGGTAAGAATTTTGCCACTTAGCAGACACTACATAGTGACAATCTGGATAAGTAACAGTAATATTAGGAAAATAATAATCATTAATTTTTTTATCTTCATTTGAGCTCTCAAATTTGCTCAGTTTTTGAAATTAATGTTAATCTTGCACCAGCAAAACTCAAATAACAAAGAGCCGTGAACTTCTCATCTCTAATTCAGAGAGCAGCCACGTCTGTGCCAAGTTAATGTACTTAGTAATTGCTTTTATATAAGGCTCATCTTGTATTTGAACTACAACTAAATAATGAGGTCTGTATTGAAACAATGTCACTAATGTGGAAAAAATGTGAGCAGTATCTCACTCGCTATTATTGTTTGAGTCTTGAGATGAATTTGTTAATCATTTCAAGAGAACTTGCATTTCGGGAGAGATTGCTTTTTTGAGTTGGAAAAGTATTCGAAATGTGTTTTAAAAAAAAGAGAGACACATAAGACAGAGGCAGTTACTGATCTTTCTTCTCGCTTACACCATTCTTATAGGAAGTAAGTCTTAAAATTTCTCATCATGCTCAATCAACACATCTAACATGACAGAGGAAATATCAAGTGCAACATGGAAAAGTCTCAGTTGTCATTTCCATCTTCATTTGAGAAATTCCACCGAAACTCTGAATGTAATGATGAATCCTTAAGGTTCCATTAGAGAGAAATTACTTTAATCTTCACTTTAAAAATGAGACTTTCTGCAGACATCATTCAGAATCATCACATTGCGTACTCTCAGTTTAGGGGTCATTCACACAGGACGTTGTTGTGTCCAATATGCCTTTTTAATTGTAAACAAATTCTAGATGAATATTTTTGGATAAAATAAAATATTAAATTACATTAAATGAAATTTTTATAAAAAGCATATTAATATTCAAAATATGTGTTTTGAGCCTGTGACATTGTTTTTTTTTTACAAACATATGCAAGACAGATATCTTGTCATGGACTGCTGCTACTGTGTAGGAACGAGGAGACATCGGAGAACATAGAAAACAGGATTTATTAACTCACACATAGTACAGGAACCGACGGACGATTAATACCAGACAGGGAAACTCAGAATAGGACTCACTATAAATACACAGGACTTGACGAGGGGATGACGAGACACACCTGGAACTAATGAAACACAATAATCATGACAGAAACGGGAAGGACCAAATTAGGGCAAGGAAGGCACATGGGGAGCAAAACACACAAAACAAGGAACAGAGTCTGACATAACTCCCGGAAGGCGTGTCCCGCGCCGTACAATATCCAACGGGGAGGGGGGCTGGGCACTCTGGAGGCCTCTAGGAGCAGGGTTCCAGGACGGAAGGCCTCCAGGGCGGCTCCCGCTCCGGGACCCATGGCGGATCAGGCAGTTCAGGGCGCCATGGCGGAGCAGGCAATCCAGGGGGCCATGGCGAAACAGACAGTTCAGGGGGCCATGGCGGAACAGACAGTTCAGGGGGCCATGGCGGAGCAGATAGTTCAGGAAGCGATGGCGGTGCAGACAGAATAGGAAGCCATGGCGGAGCCGCCTCCCAGCCCCCGCCCCGGCCTCTATGGCTGGAGCCCTACTAGCCCCCACAAAAAATACTGGGGGAAGATTACGGGCTCCGAGGCCCTCCGTGGGCCAGACATAGGAACATGAGCCCTCCGTAGGTTAAACTCGGGGACAGGAGCCCTCACTGGGATAAACTTGGTTACAGGAGCCCTCACCGGGCTAGATTCGGGGGCTGGACCCGACACTGGAGCGAGCTCTGGGGCTGGAGCCGACACTGGAATGAGCACTCGGGTGCGCTCTCGGGCGAGGAAGAGGGCCCCGAGCCAGTCATTTCTCCTTTTCCTCCTCTTCTGATTACGGGTGAACTGGGCGGCCGGCGGGCCTGACTGAGCCATAGCCGGTGGGCTTGAGCGAATGGCGACTTCCATGCCACGGGGAGAAACAAACGGGAAAACAAAAACACTATAAAAAACGGAAAAGAAACACGGGGAGAAGAGGCTCCGCTCACTTTTTGCTGGTCTGGTATTTATTCACGGACTGCTGCTACTGTGTAGGAACGAGGAGACGAAGGAGCAAGGAGACATCGGAGAACATAGAAAACAGGATTTATTAACTCACACGTAGTACAGGAACCGACAGACGATTAATACCAGACAGAGAAACTCAGAATAGGACTCACTATAAATACACAGGACTTGACGAGGGGATGACGAGACACACCTGGAACTAATGAAACACAATAATCATGACAGGAACGGGAAGGACCAAATAAGGGCAAGGAAGGCACATGGGGAGCAAAACACACACAAAACAAGGAACAGAGTCTGACATATCTTTGGATAAAAAATAATAAAATAAAATAAAAATGTAATTAATTAAAATTAAATATTTAATTACATTAAAATAAGTGTTTTGGGCCTGTGACATCTTTTTAATTCATTTTGAACACAAGAATGTGGCCCTGTGTAAATGACCCCTTACACTGTTACAATGTGCATTCCTTCCAACCAAAGCTGTGTGTGAAATATTGTTGGACACTAAGACACTTGAAAACTTTGTCATAGATACCAATCAAAACAGTGCAACTTTTCTTTCATTTTGAATCTTTACATTATTTTCCCACTCTTTTACCATTTTTTCTTCACTGAATTGTGGTGGAGACAAATAAAGGCAACTGCCGCAGTTTCATCCCCATTGCCCCTAAGGTAAATTGGCCCTTTATCAAAGGCAGGCCTCATCAATCAGTGCAAAGACAGGTATTGAAATTACTCTGCTGGCCACAAATCAGGCCAATGGATCAGTCCCTTATCTGGAACAAGGCTGTCATCACTCTCCAGCTGGAAAAAGAGCACGAGGACCTTTTTCGTTGCTGGGCTGATGGATATGACCCCCCTCGACCCTTGGCTGACCAGTTCACCTGGTGTGGAGTCACATCAGGGGCTGGTAATCAGGGTCATTCTCTATCTCTTTCAACTTCATCTTCTGCAGGTCAATGCAAATAGATAAAGAAAGTCATTCAGGACGGAGAGCAGGAAATAGCTTGTTTAAATCGGTCTGGGAAAGTGAAGGCTACTGTTTTATTCAAACTGGTTCCTAGTTTAATTGTTGATTTTTTAATGTACTGTATACCCTTGATTTTCTCTTCTGATGCACGTTTGACTCCATCATTAAAGGTATACAAATTACGTAACTGGGAAATTATTTTTTACCATAAAAATTGATTTTTGATCAGGATTGATAAAATGCCATTGATCATGTCATGCTAAATAACACCCTGAAATCATGGTGTTGAAAACACATTCATCAAAATGAACATCCAAGGTCAATCTTTGCATGGGGAAAAATACTGTATGTTTGAATTCTTTCTCTTAATAATTTTACAAGAGTTCAACAAGTCAAATTGAACTCAAAAGGGATAATCAGAAAATTCAGTCTGCATAAGTTAAACATTTAGTCATCACACTTTAGGCCTATTTGATCTAAAAATAAATGAAGCAAAACAAAAAACAGGTGGCTAAAAAAAAGCCGTCCACTTTATCTACTCTCAGTAATTCTGTAATTCTCTCAGTTTCATGAAAATAGATAGTATTATAAAACAAAACCAGACTTCTGTACAGCAACACACATTATTATTGTAAGTTATTTGCAAATAAAGTGGTGGCGTGTTAATGGCATGGAGGAAGGAAAGCTCAAAAATGACAAAATAAATACAAAAAGGCAATTCTGTGAAGTTGTAGGCATTTCCTCCACTCAGTGTGTGGCTTTATCAGTCCCTCAGCAAAGGAAGAGGTCCTTTCCTCTATTCGGTCTAAATGCAGCTGGCATAAAATGTATGAGCCAGATTTTGACTGGCAGTAAATGCCCGCAGAGAGTTAACAGTGAGGTGACTCAGAAAGAGGGCTCTTAAATGAGAGCATAGACCAAAATATATCTATTTTTCTCATTCTCTTATCAGAGCTAGTGGGCTGCTGTTAAAATAATCTGGAGAGAGCTTGAAAAATAGCCCTGGGTTCTCCCATTGTACCTGAAAAAGTGACAAAAAGGCAAAAAGCAAAGCAATAATTTTAGGTTCTTGTCAACAACTGGAAAAGTTATAATCTCATAAAGTTATAATCTCAATAAAATCTCATATGCAACTGTAACAACGTTCGTAGGCACGGGAAGAAGGAGGCGGGGACCGGCGAACACTTAAACAAAACTTTTAAAAAATAAGCACAAAATAGCGCGACAGCCCCTCGCGGACGACTGTCGCGCACAAACGAAACCAAAACACAAAATAAAATCCAGGCCTGGTCCTCTCTCGTCCAACACTGTAGTCACTCCTCCTTTATCCTTCCGGAGCTCCTCCGTGAGACTCGAGACCGGTGAGTGGGTGCAGGTGTCCCTCATTAGCAATCACTCCACCGGCCTCGCTCCGTTCCCACGGCTCTCGGCCCCGCCCCCACTCGTCACAGCAACTAAATAGGTTTATTACACTACACGTAGAAAAACACGTTTCTGATTGGTCAGTTGTAGAATTAACGCTCAGACTGTTGCCCTGAACCTAGCGCTATTTTCATGTTTCCCGTATCACTTCGCAGACTTGATCTTCAGATTTCATATTACTGTAATATTGTTATGGTTATTATTGCAGTGTTCATCTTGTTGCTATATACTAATTGTTTTGCACATTGCAATGGACTATTTTTTTCTTAGCAGAATATTTAAGATTATATACAGGTAAGATAATAATCATTCAAATTAATATTTAATGTCAGTGCTTTTATTTTTATATATTTGGCCGCTCAATATTGCAAAATAAACCAAATATACATTTAGCCTTACGCATTGAATTTATACAGTACACTGTAGTTCAGCATTAACTATTAGTGTACACTCTAAAAAAAAGAGCCTAATGTACAGTGTTAATATGAAATTTTCCATATTGATTTTTCACACGTTTTCCAGTATTTTGAATTATACATCGTGTTGTGTTTTAAGATTAATGTCAATAAACTTAGTGAACATTTTTTAAGATTAATGTCAACTAATCTTACTTAGTGAAACATTATCAAACGTAGTGAAAAATGTCATGGCAGAAAATTTTTCCTTTTCTGTTTTTGTATAGGTTTTTTTTTTATATAGTGTAGTTGTGATTTGTTCAGTGTACTGATACCTTTAAACTTTATTTATCTTGCTTAGTCTCTTGAATTCTCTTGCACATCTAAAAATATCAATAATGCATGAAATGCTTAATTTGATGAAAGAGCAGTCAGCCGTACTTATCTACCCAATCATGGTTCACTGCAATAATTGCAACAAAATGTGATGACACAACAATCTGTTCTCAGCAGCCATGACAGTGAGTCAATGAAATGCATGTTTTACAACGTCTAACTGAGATAACTGTTGGCGCACAATATTTAAATAGTTATGAGAAAGTAGGGAAGGTTTTTTCACCAACCAACAAAACAAATCAAATCAGGTAAAAT
The DNA here is from genome assembly GCF_001515625.1 of Sinocyclocheilus rhinocerous. NCBI lineage: Eukaryota > Metazoa > Chordata > Actinopteri > Cypriniformes > Cyprinidae > Sinocyclocheilus > Sinocyclocheilus rhinocerous. The sequence goes on along the minus strand of NW_015658727.1, from coordinate 465,363 downwards.
AAAATGAGAGCACAACAAATATTTCATTTGCAAAGTAAAATAAATACACCCATTGCTAAATTAATATATCAGTTAACATTAAGAGAGAAATTAGGTTCCTCATTTGTAGGGGTGGGAGACTGGTAATGTGGATCTAATGGGACAGAAGAGGTCTGAGACAGAGCAGGCAGTCCATCTTCTCTTTCTAATCATTACTTTAGCTGAATGCTGTAATGGGGTCGAATGCCACAGTGTGTTTGATTTAGAGTCGCTGGCCCTTGGCTGGTTGATGGCAGGACCGTACTTTCAATGAAAACCAACTTTAGCTGAATGTCCACATATGATGCTGGTGACAGGATGACTGCTGGACAGAGATGGGCACAACTACAAATACTTGCTCTTCAAATGTATTTAATTAAAATACAAAATACTGGTGTGAGAAAAGTATTTAATTAAACGTAATTTGTAATTTGAAAATACAAAAATACAAACAATATTTACAAGCAATCATTTGAAGTGCAAGAGACAGTGCCATTACATTAAGTAATACTGGAGCTAGATACACACATAAGAGAAAGAGAAGTGCTTTCCCCTCCTTGAACAGCTTATGAACAACATATTCTTTAACCCTAACACTAGACAATATATCCAATATATTGATCCATATTTCTTCTAATTTCTTGTGTTCACTTAAGACACAACCGAATGTGGTTTCTTGAATTCAATCAAGCATGTCTATGCTTTATTTTTTCATGTTTCTTTATCGCTCCTTTATCGTTTCTTTATACTGTAAGTGTGTCAAAAATTAAGCAGTCAATCAAGCATTTTGAACATGGAGGTATAATAACTAGAGAAATCTTTCAGTTCATTCAAACATATATTTGGACGAGGTTAACAAAATCCTCTTATTTACATTTGACACAAGTCAATAACAAAAACCAAATCACTGAAAGTGACCAGAGGTGTAAAGTATTGGAGTAAATGTAATTAGTTACTGTACTTGAGTATCTTTTTGGATACTTTGCAGCTGTACTGAGTATCAAAGATATTAGCAACTTTTACTCTCTACTTCACTACAATTTTGAATGAGTATCTGAACTCTTTACTCCACTACATTTGAAATGAGTGTTGCAGTTACACATTACATTTTGCATGGACCTAGCTTTTTCTGCAGCAGTTTATTTCTGCTACAAAAGACGTGATACTACCTGTAACAGTGAGTTGGGTGAGTAAGGGCGTTTTGCCCTTACTCACCCAAACTTTTCAACAAGGCTACTTTATGCGAATGCGAGTTCCTTAGCAAGTATTTGTGAATCACAGGTGTTTTATATATGAGATGAGGACATGACTGCAGCCGGCAATGAGGCCCAAACCAGCACATCCACTGCAAGAAGGCTTCGGCTTTTTAATTTTACTTAACATTATTTATCCGTTATACTGAAGAGACCTTTTTGAAGGATATTGCTTTTTATGTAATTTTGAGGTGTTCAGTTTTATTTTGGTTTTAGAAAATAAACTTGATTGCTCTCCTCACAAATCAACTCTTTCTTGTTTTTGTTTCATGCTCTCTGTGCCTTGCCCTGGACTTTTATGTCACTTCCTGTCTCCCGTGGTGTTTGTTGGTTTTTGGCTTATTGTTTGTTCTAGTTTTTCCATTAAATACCTGCA
>NW_015658727.1:451883-461859 GCF_001515625.1 Sinocyclocheilus rhinocerous | reverse complement strand
TGTTTGTTCTAGTTTTTCCATGAAATACCAGCACATAGATCCTTACCTCTTCCTGTTTTCCCCAGCTTCTCCACAACGTTACAGTTTTTGACTGGCATGTCTCTTTGACTAGTGCATCTTTGAGCCTATATTTAGTATAAGTAAAATACTTAAGTACTGTTTAAATCAGATACTCTAAGCCTTTTACTCAAGTTGTCTTGGAATTGGTGACTTGTAACGTGTAGTGGAGTAATTTTCACTGTAAGGTATCTGTACTTTTACTCAAGTATGGTTTTTAGGTACTCTTTACACCTCTGAAAGTGACTGAGAGGGAATGAACTTTTGCCGTTACAGAAGGTCATCTCATCACCTTTGGATCTCTAGACAGGCAAACAAAGCAGGGCCAGGCCTGAGGGACATTATGAGTAAACAGCCCCTGTAATGGGCTCTTAATCGGACCAGGCAATCTGGAAAGGGAGGCCCGGAGCTGTGCCGGACCGACAGCAAGCTGAAAGTGACTATGTGGCAGTTATTATTAGCGCTATCATTGATCAGAAAGGGAGAGTGCGGCAGATGAAGTGGAATGATGGATTTCATGGCTCCAGCCCACTCTCACTGCCGGCGCCAAGCAAGGAAAGAAGGAAAGAAGGAAAGAGCAGGCACAAGAGACCACAGAGAAGATGGGTTACTGTTGCTAAATGAATTTGCAGCGCTCTAAGCTCATTTTAATTTTCAATCGTTCACTTTTCTGTTTTACACAGCACACACACAAAAAAGATACTATAAATATATGTATTCATTTCATCTTTTTCAATCACTATTCTTCTTCCCCTCCTTATAATTAGATACTCCTTAAAGGAATAGTTCACCCAAAAATGAAAATTCCGCATGACTCTTGTTGTTCCAAACCAGTATGAGTTAATTTCTTTTGCCAAACACAAAAGAAGATAAACACCAGGGTGCTCTTTTCCAACAACAATAGAAGACCTCAGTTAGAGGCTATGATGCTAACAAATAGTTTAAAACTGCATGAAGTTTCTTTAAACTCAAATGGCTCCAATTTCTGCTCACTGTGTCTTTAAGATAAGGTTCTTCTGCTATTATAAAAGGCACAGACAGAATTATGGCATGATGGGATGCTGCTAAATTATCTTATATCATGTCAGCAATTCATTGCGGAGAGCTGCCTCTAAAATAACTGGCTTGCTCACTCTAAATGTCAGCTTAAATTCCTGCCAGATGATCAGACTGAGCAAAGCATACTGACATGATTTATGAGGCAGCTGAAGACAAATGTACATCTTAATGAAAACACCAGTGAAGTCTGATGCTAGCTCTGTATCTTAATACATCATACCTAAAATAACTGGGCATGAGCTTGCATAAAAATGCTAGATTTCACCATTTCCAACTTCCTTTTGTGTTTTAATATTTAATATTTATTCTTTCTTCAATTCATCACTTCGTCAGGATCATGAAAGCATATTGATGAAAAATAGCAAATTCAGTATAGTTGTAGTCCATGAATATCACTGAAAACTGTAAAACAAAAGACATTGATGTTCAATGCTAAAGTAATACAGATCCTGAGCATTTCTGCATTGTAGTCAGAATTGTACAGAAGAAGCAAGAAGTTATCTGATCATGTCAGCTCAGCTTGGTACTGTAGTGGAATATTGAGCAATTACATTTTTTCCAGAGGCAAAAGTTTTTACTTCTGAAAATGTTAATGATGGTTACATTAATATTTCTGTAATCAAATAATTTCTCTTGTTCTGATTACATCTTAACTGACTTCTTAACTCCTAACTTATTTGTCTTAATCGAGTGTGAAATGAAGAGGATATATAAAGACAGTGCCTGTCTGTTTAACATTTATGAGCTGAAACTGCCAATTCACAGCGGAGCCACAGGCATGGATTAATTCATATTAACTCAGTACTGAGTAGTTTGATAGGTCTGGATATAGGCCTAACAGGATTTAACAAGAGAGGATTATATGAGGATACGGTTAGCAAACGGCTGAGTTTAAATCCCATACATCTCCTTTGATTGTTTGTATTAATTGTACATTCCACAAATTCATTAAAAAACTATTTTCTAATTGATCAGGCCTTGTGATTCAAATAGCCTGAAGCAAAGCTTTACATCCTTGTTGGAACTGGCTACTAATCATACTCTTCTCTAGCAATTTTTCTTGGTGATTTGATTTTTCAGGTGAGATTTTCACCGTTAAAAATGAAAGATGTAGGGAATGAAAAAACACAAGGTATGAAGAGTCCTTTTTTTAGAATGTGGTTTTATTAAAAATGTAACTTCTTTTAACCTGAGCACTGCGCTTTTAGAACAGTGTCATGTGTGAAGCTGCAAAAGACATCAAACGCAAGTGCAATATATCCGTCTAGCATGTTTACATAGATAAACAATGAAAAAGCAGCTTTTCCATTGTTTTTCTAACATGACCTGGTGTCTTTTGCCTCGCCTCGCCCATGAAACATATGTTCTAAAAACACACAAGTTAAAAGTATTTTCAACTTTTAAAAAACACTTTTGGAGACCTTTTTTCCATTCCACTACTCACATCTCACGTTTTTCATTGCAAAAACGTGTTCTGTGTGTATATGGGCCCCAAATTGTCAAGCCTAACATATATAATGGACTCTTTTTACAGACTTTGTTTTTAATGTAATGTACATTTATAACACTACACTTTGTGTTTTCTTACCTTGGCATTAAATTACATAAATCTAGTTAACGCTGCTGCATTAAGTCTGAGGGAGTGATCTTTTTTGACCAACAAAATCAATCTTTCAATATTTTTTCCTGTTTTGGAAAGTCATAAATGCGCAAATGAGAATGCAAAAAATGAATTTGTTATAGTTTTCATTCACCATTATAGATGTTTACCAAACTATGATGACTCCTGCTTCTAAGAACCCTGGAAATGTTTGAAGTGTCCATTCAGTGCAGTTGAATAAACAGAACATGTTTTTGCACTCAAAAACATGTAGGGCAGTAGAATGAAAAAGTGATGTCTAGAAATATGTTTTTGTTTTTCATTTAAACTTCTTTTATCTTGAGCAACACATTTTTAGAAGCTGTGTCACGTGCAAGATGCTGCAAAAGACGCGAGACACAAGAACAATGTTCAAACAGGTCTGTCTAGTGCATGTTTACTTAGAAAAACAACTGAAATTCAGCACAGTGGAATGCAGTGAACGGCCCCTAACCATGTACTTCAATTTAGGTGAACTTGGTCTGACACTAATGTGGACTGCAGACTTCAGAGAACAATAAAAATGCTTGAAAGAACAGGCCAGGATAAATGGAACCGCTATTGAAACACAGATTTTATTTGCATGCAATCTCCATTTTGAAGTGTGCATTATCATTTTCTCTAAGGCTTCCTCTTATCTTTCAGAGGAAGGGATGTTCCCTGCAATGAATTAGAACCTTAATTACATGCACGCTTATAAAGCAAATTAATCATAAGATACACTAAATCATGCATTGAGTGGACATCTGCGGACATTTGAACAATGGGAGTGATTGCCTCACCAATTTAATAGCAATAAGGCCATTATTGGTGCATGTAAACATGATGCCAGATATGATTGATGATGATCTCTTGGGACATGATGAATCTGAACTGCTTGTATAAAAGAGTACGTTCATGCAGCCATGAGCTGAAAGAAATACAAAATAAAACAAAGAATTTTAATATTAATTAATTTAGTTTTTTTTTTTACTATAAATTAAAGAACGAATGAGAGTGGGAGCTGAGACAAGAACCATAAATGTATCATAGAAATGGTATATATGTGTCACGATCACTCAGGGAAGGAACGAGGAGACGCAGGAGAATTCTTCGATTTAGATTTTAATCCAACAAGCAAAGGTTTACAAACACAGGAACTCTGGGATGACAATTAACAGCCGACGGTAGACACAGGGAAACACAGGGCTTAAGTAGACAAGGAAACTAATGAGGGAACACCTGGAATTAATGAACATGACGACATGAGGGAAAACACAGCTGGAACCAAATTAACACAATGAAGACAGGAACAGGAAACAAGACAAAAAAAAAGGAAAACAGGAACTAAGACAGGGGTAAAACAAGGAAACACAAGTCCACAACACTGACAATATGATATATCTTCTATATCCCAAGTTTTATGAAAACAAATTATAGTTTTGTATTAAAAAAAAAGAACAAACAAATCAAAATTTAAGTCATTGTTTACTGAAAATCTTCCCCCTATGCTGGAGCTTTCAAATGTCATAGATGCGCAGCAGGTGACAGATTTGGGATATACTGTACAAGTCATATGGACCACTTTTACCATATGGTGCTTTGTTTTAGTGATTTTGAAGCTTGACAGCCCCAGTCACAATTCACTTTCATTATATATAAAAGAGCAGGCAGAATATTCTTTAAAATGCCACAGATGAGTTATGAGTTAAGAATGACATGAAGATGAGTAAATAATGACAGAATGTTCATTTTTAATATACATAAAGTAAAGGTTTTTAATGATATATTTTTGAGTATTGACTCCGGGAAGGGTGTTGCCCTAATGATGTTAGACTTGAGCGCTGCTTTTGACACTATGGATCATGCCGTTTTAATAGAACGTCTTAGAGATTACATTGGAATTAATGGTGTTGCACTTAAGTAGTTCTTCTTATTTGCAGGATAGGACTTGTCTGTTAAAATTGGAAATTATGTCTCTACATCTGCTACTTTCTCCTGTGGGGTCCTACAGGGATCTATTCTTGGTCCAACTTTGTTTTCTTTATATATGCTGCCCCTGTGGTCAATTATTAGGAAATACAATATTAACTATCATCTGTATGCTGATGATTTGCAAATTTATTTTCCTTTAGAGCTTGAAGTTGTTTTTCTTTAACAAACTTTTGCAAGTGCTTGGCAGAGGTTAAGGCTTGGTTTGCAAATAATTTTCTTCAATTAAATGAAGATAAGACTGAGTTTGTTATATTTGGTAACAAGCAGTTTCAGAAAGGTATGGTCGGAAGCCAGGGACTATTGTCAAATGATCTATGTGGTTATGTGAGGAACTTGGGAGTAATTATTGATTCTGAAATCCGTCTTGACCGACAAGTAAACAGTGTTGTGAAAACATTTTTTTTTCAACTGAAAACTATTCTTTCGAACAAGGATTTAGAGTCTGTTATACATGCTTTTATTTCAACGCGGTTGGACTATTGTAATGCTTTATACTTAGGAATAAGTGAATCTCTGGTTATGCGTCTTCAGTATGTTCAGAATGCTGCAGCAAGACTTTTAACTAACACTAGAAAACGGGATCATATAACACCTGTGTTGGTATCTTTGCATTGGCTTCCTGTAATATATCTAATACAATACAAGTTGTTGATGTTTGTGTATAAAGCTCTGCATGATCAGGCTCCTGAGTACATAAGGGATATGTTGGTCCCTTACCAATTGCATTGACTATTGTGCTCCACTCAGAGCTTGCCTTTGACTGTCCCACCGTCTCGTCTGAGGCGGAGTGGAGATCGCGCTTTTTCTGTTGCGGCACCAGCACTTTGGAATGCTCTGCCATTATCTGTAAAATCCTCATCAAGCATGGACATTTTTAAAAAGGACTTAAGGACTTACCTGTTTTATCAAGCTTTCGGCATTTGATTGGTTGGGACAAATGTGAATGATTTGTTTTTTTTATTTTATGTTTTGTTCCTATGTTTTTTAATCTTTATTATATACTGCTTGTGTACAGCACTTTGGTCCATTTTTATGATTTTGAAAGTGCTTTATAAATAAAGGTTGAGTTGAGTTGAGTACATAAAATATCAAATCTTTTCAAATTCAAATTTTTTTTTTCATTAAAAATCCACTTGGCTCAAAAATCTGAGAAGGCATGTGGGCATGAAGTTTCTGGATCCCCATGTGAACTAACTCTGCTGAATGGCACACCAGGGTAATTTGAGTACTCTATTAAACTTTGCTAAATTGTTTTGAAAATGAGCAAGAAGATGCATTCTGTAATCAGGTAAATTGTGTTGCTGCAATGACTCTCAATAAATGCTGTTGAAGAAAAACAATAAAAAAAAAAAAACTTGGTCTCTTGAAGACTTGAAGGATGGTATTTTCTCTGTGAATTTGATTAGCCAGGCAGGAGTTTATTACCCTCTGTAAAACATTCAGCAGCTTAATGTGCAATAGACTTCCTTCTTTATGCTCCGCAGCAGTTTTCTCTGCTCATTATAAACATGCAAACCCTGCAATTCAACACCCGTTGGGTTTCCTGCAGTTCCCTCAGCTCACAGGGGTTAAGCACTTTCATATTTCACATTGACAGTGGCCTGGACCAATGGGTAAACACTTCATCTACGCTATGCTTCCTATTTAGGATACATAGTTCTAATGAAGTTTGTGCATTTTTTTTGTGATTTTCAAGGATGCATTAATATTTAGAAAGAAGACAACAAAGAACATGCTAACATTGGGGGAATAATTTAGTAAGATATCATGCTTTAAATAAAAAAAAATCTCACTGAATAACAATATTCTAATATACTGTTGAAACAATAATGTACTGGAATAAAGGCTGCTGCATATATTTATTATTTGATTTCTAACTAGCTTTAGCTCGTCTTGGGTTAGTTCACTCAAAAATGAAATTTCTGTCATCATTTTCTCTGCCTCATATTGTTTTAAACTTGTATGATTTTCGTCTGTGGAACACAAAAAAGATATTTTGAAAAGTTAAGTTAATATTTTGTCTATGTAAAGCCAGTGGAGTCTAAAACAACACTAAACTTAATTGACTTTCACTGACAAAAAACAAAAACACTAAGACATTTTTTAAAATATCTTCTTTTGTGTTCCACAGAAGAAAGAAAGTCATATAAATCCGTAACAAAATGAAGGTGAAGAAATAATGGCAGTTAATTAATTTACAGTTAATTAATTTTGGGGGTGAACTACCCCTTTAAATGCTTCCTGTTGGCAAAATTACACAAAATATTTCCTCAGATCATGCAACAGTCAAATTTTTTCATTTGGTTTTCCAATTCCACCCTTTTAAGCACCTGACTGACAAGAACTGATATAGTTTCGCCGATGTCGGCTGTCTACCCTAAGTGTCACTGATTAGGTTAGAGAGGAGAGATTCAAAATCTGGGCCAGGGCCACATCGGACACAATGCAATCTATTTGTGTCCATCTTGGTTACTTTTGAGAAGGACTGTATACTTCGTGGGTAAAAAGCTTTTGTGGCTCACAGTGCAAGTAGTTCAGATAGGAGAGCTGCGATCCACTCCGTACCTTTTAACACCGCAATAAAAATAATTGAGAAAGTAAGACCATATTCATTCTGTCAAATGTAATACAAACTTTCCTTTCTAGTGTGATTTGGCAAATGGCTCAATTAAAATGTCATTTAATCACTAACTTTACATCCAGGTTCTGAAATTAAAAAAACTATCAGTGTTCAGAATTCCTACGCTCTTAAAAATAAAGGTGCTTTATTTGTGTCATGATCACCAGCTGGAGTGCCCTTGATAATCACCAATATGGATCCAGATTCCGCCTGCGCCAAGGTTATCGTACTCTTGAGAAGCACATTCAGATTTTCCTGGACATTGCAAATGGTTCTGATCTGCCGGACAATGCTCACATTGACCTTTTCTGTTATGGACTTAACATTCCGCTCAAGGACAAATTAATCTGTGATGCTCCTCAAGGGTCATTCAGTGAATTTCTGGACTATGCGTTGTTAATCGGGTCCCAATTTACCGTGGGAGTGGCAGACAAGGAGGATGCTTCAAGGAGTAGACTGCAAGCTCCGGTGGCCAAGGAGCTCGATAGACTGCGGAATCCAGCATGCCCTACACTGAGGATCGTGTTTCCAGTGTTTGTAGTGTCCTCCACTCCAGATGGCCATTTTGTGTGTCTGGGATATACACGTTTCTGAGCCAGCAGTATCCGCTCCAGTCCATGAGTCCGCTCCAGTCCTTGAATCTGTTCCAGAGCCCTCTCCAATCCATGAGTCCGCTCCAGAGCCCTCTCCAGTCTATGAATCCACTCCAGAGCCCACTCCAGTCCTTGAGTCTGCTTCAAAGCTCATTCAAGCCTTAGAGATCAGTCCTGTGTTTCCTGCCTAACCTGTCACGGCCAAGGTGGCCGTCCTTGAACTCTCTGCCTGTCCTGTCACGGCCATAGAGTCCGTCTGAGCTCTCCGCTTGTCCAGTAATGGCCACGGAGGCAGTCTCTGAACTCTTAGCCTGTCTTGACACAACCATGACAGTCGTTCATGAATTCTCTGAATGTCCTGTTATGGCCACAGGGGCTGTTCCTAACCACTCTTTGTTCTCTATTGCAGTTCTGTCTACTCCGTCTTGGTGGTCTTCAAATCCACCTTGGTGGGTTCCAGTTCTGCCTGAGCCATCTTGGTCGTCCTCTGCACCCTCAGCTCCACTGAAGTGGTCCTCAGCTCCATCAGCTCAACCCTGGTGGTCATCTGCTCCACTGTGGGGATCTTCGGTCCAGTCTGCTCTGCTGTGGTGGTTATCTGCCCCGCCATGGAGATTTTTAGGCCCGTCTGCTCTGCTGTGGTGGTCTTCAGCTCCACTCTGGTGGTCTTCAGTTCCACTTGCTCCTCCCTGGTGGTCTTCAGCTCTGCCTGCTCTGCCCTGGTCTACTGCTCTGCCCTGACTTCCTGCTCCGCCCTGACTTCTTGCTCCGCCCTGGTCTCCTGCTCCACCGGCTCCAGTTCCTCTTCCTGTCCATGGGCCTGGCCCTCCATCCCTCCCACTGTGCTGCCTCTGCTCCACCTCCATCCTGGAATGAAGTCTTTTCTTGTTTAGGAGGGGGGCTATGTAACGATCACCAGCCCTTGATAACCACCAGAGGGCACTCCATCCCATACCTCTGTCACTCACGCTTCCGCTTTGGCAGTACGTGGGAAAGGTTTTTTTTTTTTTGAATGGATGTTAATGGAGGAGAGGCTTCACTATGCTGAATAAACAGCTTTTTAGAGGAAACAGCTTATAATTTAATAAATCGACAGCCTATCAGCTAATTTCCAACATGTTTTACACTAAGCAATGCTTTTGGATTGAACTATTTTTAGAGTTTACACCGAAAAAAATGCAGTTTTATAAGAGAAGTCACTGACTTTTTGCGACAGGTGGAATACAGCTTACAGCAGTGGTCTTCACTATTCTGCATGATCATATCATCGTATTATTTTCTGCCATGCGAGCCACAAAGTAAAGCTTGGCGAGCCGCGCAATGAGTAACACTGGCTTACAGCATGTCTCATTCATTTCTATGGAATCTGTAAATGGCGATTGAGTGTCGCACATCTCTGACCGAAATTCAATGACGTCAAGGCTGTAATGTGATTGGTTATTAAGGCACATGTGATCCAAGTTGACCGTTACGCTTTCTCCAATAGTAAGTAATACAGACCCTCTCATCTCCCTATAGTAAGACAATCTTTGAGCCTGGTTCATTCAGTCATTCATTTTGAAGTCTGCCATGTGTTAAAGGGGTCATATGATGTTGCTAAAAAGAACATTATTTTGTGTATTTGGTGTAATGAAATGTGTTTATGCGGTTTAAGGTAAAAAAAAAAACACATTTTCCACATACTGTACATTATTGTTTCTCCTTTACAAAGCTCATCGGTCTGAAAAAGCGAGGTGAGCTGTGATTGGCCAGCTATCCAATGCGTTATGATTGGCCGAATACCTCAAGTGTGTGAAGGAAATGTTACGCCCCTCACCATACTGTTGATGCCATGTCCGGCTGGAGCGACGAGACAAAAACATTAAAACCCATTACAAACGAGGCATTTGTTGCATCAGTGGGGACATAATTACTGATTATAATGACGTATACTGTCTTTTTACGCACTGCGTTGCATCGTGCCGCGTAAACATAAAACCATGTCTGAATTTGTGATCGGAGAAATGACAAACAACAAATGCTACTCTACACTGC
>NW_015658727.1:451434-451788 GCF_001515625.1 Sinocyclocheilus rhinocerous | reverse complement strand
AGCTCCTCTCATAAAACTTTGCCAAAATCCCACCAAAATCCATTGCCATGACTTATCGCGAGAGGCAAAAGGTTACGTTTTAGTCACATAACATTGGTTAATGGAAACGCTGTCATTTCGCAATACATTTTTATCAACATTTATAAAATATTGCCAAAGTTTTGCGCAAATCTGTAATGTAAACGCGCCTTGTGATGCCATGTCCCGGCCGGAGCGATGAGACAAAAACATTAAAACCCATTATAAACCAGGCTTTTGTTGCATCAAGTGGGGACATAATTACAGATTATAATGACTTATACTGTCTTTTTACGCGTTGCGTTGCATCGTGCCGCGTAAACATAAAACCCTGTC
>NW_015658727.1:441612-448681 GCF_001515625.1 Sinocyclocheilus rhinocerous | reverse complement strand
GGTCAGCATGTGCGCCGAAGGGGAAACAGGGGAACTGAATTCACCGGAACACCGGCGGCTACTCTCCCAGGAAACAGTCCTCGTCCTCCGTAAAATGCGCTGCACACATCTGAATATTTGGGTTGAACTGTTCTGGAACAGTGTTGTAAATACAACTTAACCACTGATTTCTAGTTGTGTCCTCTTTTGGAAGGCCAAACAAAGTATTTTCACTTTCGCAAGGAAACACACAGCATCTTCACAACATGGTGGCGGGTGGCAGCAACAATAAAGTTACGCCTTCTTTCTTTGCATGAACATTTGGGCGCATTATGCAAATCTTCCCATATCGTGACGTAGACATGTGGGGGCGTGTTTAAACTAGGCGTTTTAGGAGGGCGTGGACGAGTCTTAACTTTTATAAAGAATATCGCTTTGGGTTTGAGGCTTTAGTCTTTGCAACTTTAGGGATCTTATCTATTCACGAACAGCTTGTAACACTCCAAAGAGAAAGGAAAACTTGAAATCGCATCATATGACCCCTTTAAGTACTGCATTTCTGAGCTGTTATTTCCTGTTTTTCTATATGGCATTACTGAGAAAACCTTTATTTTTAAGAGTGCAGTGGAGGCAAATAACATAATTGAGAAGCTTGTTTGCGACCAAAAACAGTTGCCCCATTTTGTTTTATCTTATAACACATCTTCATATTTAAGATCTTTAATTAATGCACATGTTTTACCAGCATGGATGTTAGTGTTGTTAACATAGAATGTAATAAACAGAGCACATAAACTGCCCTGAACTATTAATTATTATGGTACATGTCTTGTAATTCTTAAACTGTTCCCAGAGGCGTCACAATAATTGGCTTGTACAACTTCTGAGACAAAAACTGGTCTTTAGGCGGTCGTCTGTGTGTTAAACCTTGAATAAATGACCACACTAATTAGCTTTTGTCATCAAGGTTATCTATTTTTACATGACACTAATAAAATAAACAGATTGAAATCCCAGCCAACACAGAAATCTCAATTATGTCTTCGTTCCATCAAAATTAATTTGACCGATGACTGCTACTAAAAACTGATGACAAGAACAACTGTTATAATTATAATATCACATGGATGGTTATATCAATCATCACAGGATTTATGGTCACTGCATTCAATAATAAAAGCTTGTCTGGGTCACAGAAAACATTGTTTACACAGCATAACATTGTATGGGATGTTCTACAAACAGATATACACATTTATAAAAATTATTAAATGACAAAATACAAAGGACAAGCAGTAAAAAATGTATGCAGCCTTGGTGAGAATAAGATGCTAATTTCCAAAAAAAAAACAAACAAAAAAATCCTACCAACCCCAAACTATTGAACGGTTATGCAACAATATTCAACAAGAAAAAAAGAAAAAAGTAGGATGCAACTTGATTTTATACATTAAGAATTTACTTTTAAATACCATGTACAAACAAATCACTCATAAAAAACAAAAACAAAAAAAAACAGAAACATGTATGAAGCATGTAAACAGCGCAAAATATGTTTTCATGTTGGCTTTAGCATCACAGAAACTGCTCCCATAAAACTGCATGAGCTGTGTGAAGCTCCTGTTAGAGCAAAAAGGAAACATTCAGCTGCCTATTTGAATAATAAATTACAGCAGGCATCACAGGCTTAACCATCACTGACATGTACTTTGCATATATGTGCTGAAGCCGGTAATGAGAGAAACGTTGTCAGAGGATGCTAGAAAAGAGCAGGCTGTTGAAACGTCTCCTCAGGAGAAAGGTCTTGCCCAAAGACTGATAAATGTTAATCACCTGACATTAGCAGCAAGAGACAGGTCATGGCAATCAACCTTGTGAATACACTGAAATGACAGGGAAGATAGGGCACTGAGTGCAAATGGAGAGCGTGTGAATGGGGTCAATATTCACTTAATTTCTTTGCAACAGTACTCTATCTAAACATTCTTTTAGTGTTAGTGGTTTGGTGTGTTATCTACTTCAATGTTTACTACAGTTGTCTCACTGCAGCTAATTACAAAAGCCTCTTTGTGAGCGTGGTTGGAAACCTTTCGATACCCTGCCCAGAATTTGGCAAAGCAATTAATGTCTTTGCTAATTGGATGCCTGTGCATGCGGGTCTTCTTAAATGCCTCTTTCTTCCCAAATCAACACTCATCTTCCCTCTGTGAACTGACAGTAATTGCTGACTTGAGCAGTAGGGGAGTCATCAGCTACTCTTGCTGTCAATATCTCTATTCAGCGTGGAGTGAGTGAGTACAAGGTTAAAGCCAGAACCCCACAGTGGGCCACATTAAACCTAAAACCTGTAGGAGGAAAACTGCGTTTGATGGACTGTTCGGTTCCAAGATGAGAATGATTTAAAGGGGTCCTATCAGGGGCAAGTTGAAAAAGTGAAAAAGCATAATAGGACCCCTTTAAATACATTTTATCTGCACTTGATTTAAATTTTCATTAAACGTGAATTTTAGGATAGGATCTACAGGGTACCAAAAACTTATAAGAAAATCAATGGCAATTCTTAAAACTTATGTTGTAATATTTGAATATGCCTTCTTTGCCAACAAATATTTTAAAAATTGTTTAATGTCATTTTAACGCATTTAGTGCTAGGGGATGTTACAACGAGTTCTTTATCAAAACAGTTTGTAATCACAAACTGCTTCAGTGTTTACCACATTTAATATTCATGAGCTTCGCACAAACGCAGAAACTTTCATACTGTTTGGTTTCCATCCTCTAATCGATTTGTATTTTCATCAAAAGTGAATTTTAGAATAGAAACAGGTGCCAGAAATGTATAAGAAATTTAATGGCAATTCTAAAACTTTTATGATGGAATATCTGGATACATCTTTACAAACAATATTTAAAGAAAAAAAAAATGTTTTCAACGCCATCCTAACGCATTTTTATGAAGGTATTTTTGGTGCAAAACAACCGAGTGTCCGTGACAGCAGAATTTGTAGTTGTAGAGAATAGCCACACATGTGTATCAGTAAATCTGAAGTCACAGACAAAAGTTGCAAACTTGTAGAATTGTAACTGTTGTGTTGTGTTTGTGGAAGAGAAAAAAAATTCTACAAGTTTGCAACTTTTGTCTGTGACTTCAGATTTACTGATACACATGTGTGGCTATTCTCTACAACTACAAATTCTGCTGTCACGGACACTCGGTTGTTTTGCACCAAAAATACCTTCATACATTTTGTGCTAGGCAATGTGAGTTAGCAAAGGACAACCTATCACAATCTGTCTCAATGTTTACCTCATTAAATATTCATGAGCTTTGTACAGACTCAGAAACTTGCGAGCTGTTTGGTTTCTATCCTCTCGGTCTTTCCCTAATATCTGGGGGGAAACAATATTCAAAATCTCGAATAGTGACGAGAAACGATTTGAGTGACAAAGACACACTATTAATTTTGTTATATGCAAAACCCCAGCGGATCTATGTGGCGACATTTAATAACTGTGCAAGACAAATAAATTTTCAATGGTGCCACTATTGTTACCTAAAAAAACATGAAAGTATAGTAATGTTGAATTAATGTGGATGTGAATCTGTATGTTGAGTATCTAGGCTATGTATTGGGATGATTTTCCAGTATTTACTGACCTTAAAGGGTTAGTTCACCCAAAAATGAAAATTAGCTTGTGTTTTACTCACCCTCGAAGCATCCTAGGTGTATATGACTTTCTTCTTTCTGACGAATCCAATCGGAGTTATATTAAAATTGTTCTGGCCCCTCCAAGCCTTACAATGGGGGTAAGCAGGTGTTCGGTTGTCAACATTTCAGAAGACGTGAAATAAAGTGCGTGCATCTGTAATAAAATGTCCCTCACATGGCTCCCGGGGGTGAATAAAGGCCTCCTGTAGTGAATCCATGCATTTTTGTAAGATAAATATCCATATTTAACATAATAAACACTTTTTTGTAGACATGCAGACGGTTGACGTAGGCGTCGTGCGCGCGCCTCTGAGAAATGCAGGAGCAAAGGAAACAAAGTTTCCTTACTTTGGAAAACCAGTCTCTTCTTGGCTTATATTGAAATCGAATTGAAACAAAACGGGCGTTTTGTTTTGTTCTCTCTCCGCACTTGTCACTAATCACGCAACGCTGATGTCCTTCGTCATCCGCCGTAACGCCTTCGGCATATGACAGAATACCGCAAGTGAGAGAAAAGTGTTTATTACGTTTGAAATATGAATACGTCTTCTGAACTGTTGACAACCGAACACCCGCTTACCCCCATTATAAGGCTTGGAGGGGCTAGGACAATATTTTATATAACTCCAATTGGATTCGTCTGAAAGAAAAAAGTCACATACACCTAGGATGCTTCGAGGGTGAGTAAAACACAGGCTAATTATCATTTTTGGGTGAACTAACCCTTTAAATGCAAATATGCCATTTATATCCCTGTTAACACTTACTGTATAGTCATGGCCAAAAGTTTTGGCAGTGGCATAAATTTTGTGTTTTGCAAAGTTTGCAGCTTAAGCTGTTGTGGTGTTCATTCACATTGTTTCTAGATTATTGTGTAGAGTGATCAGATGCATTTGAAATAATTGCTAAAAGCTTCATTGGCCAAAAAATTAACTTTTCACAAAAAAACAAATTTCACTGTTTTTTGATCCTGAAACAAAATGACCAGCTAACATTAACAGAAGGGCAGCAAAAGTCTTCAGAACGTCCCAGAGTGTCCAGCAAGCGCCAGGACCGTCTCCTCCTGAGGAGTCAGCTATGGAATCGTGTCACCAGCAGTGCAGAGCTTGCTCAGGAATGGCAGCAGGTTGGTGTGAGAGCATCTGCACGCACAGTGAGGACAAGACTTTTGGACAACGGCCTGGTATCAAGAAGGGCAGCAAAGAAGTCCCTTCTCTTCAAGGACAGGCTGAAATTCTGCAGGAAGTACAAGGATTGGACAGCAGAAGACTGGTGCAAAGTTATTTTCTCTGATGAAGCTCCCTTCCGACTGTTTGGGACATCTGGAAAATCGATTGTTCAGAGAAGAAAAGGTGAATGCTACCATGAGTCCTTTGTTGTGCCAACAGTGAAGCATCCTGAGACCATCCATGTGTGGGGTTGCTTTTCAACTAAGGGAGTGGGCTCTCTCAATTCTGCCCAAAAACACTGCCATGAATAAAGAATGTATCAAAACGTCCTGCAAGATCGACTTCTTCCAAAGATCCATGAGCAATTTGGTGATGATCCGATTTTCCAGCATGATGGAGCACCATGTCACAAAGCAAGAGTGATAAAGAAGTGGCTCGAAGATCATTACATTGAAATTTTGGATCCATGGCCAGGCAACTCCCCGGATCTCAGTCCCATAGAGAACCTGTGGTCAGTTTTCAAAAGGCGAGTGGACAAGCAGAAGCCCACAAATTGTGATCAACTCCGAGAACTAATAAGGCAAGAATGTATCGCCATCAGTCAGGATTTGTCTCAGAAGCTAATATCCAGCATGCCACAGCGAATTGCAGAGGTTATGAAGAACAAGGGTCAACACTGTAAATATTGACTAGCATATGATATGCTTATTGATTTCCAGTATACGATAGAAACATGTGGAAAAATAATCTACAAATACTGAAGCAGCAAACTTTGCAAAACACAAAATTAATGTCACTGCCAAAACTTTTGGCCATGACTGTATCTCTAGACTCAAATATTGTGACGTTTGCAGCACTCTTAATCTCATGGACATGAGTTTGACCACTAGAGGGCACTGTCGCGCTTGTTGAGGTAAATTCATAGTCCAAGGTCCAATATGTCAATAGCTACATTAAAACCTGCATCATCACTCTTATTATAATATAACCACAATAACTCACATACAATGGGATAGAAACATTTGTAACATATGCTTATAATACCTTCCATCTTTAGCATCAAGGCTTCGTCGTTCCGCAGGTTTTAGACATAGGCCTATTGATCGATTAATCTACTGCCGATGGCCAATAAACACATTTACAACAGGTGAACATGTTTTACAAGCACAAATCCTTGTGGAGGGAAGAAGTGCTTCCAATCATTGTGTTCTTGTTAGCAATGGTTACCTCCAAAGAAACACATGCAGCCATCATCGCTTTGCATCAAAATGGCCTCACATGCAAGGAAATTGCTACAAAGAATATTGCACCTGAAAGAACCATTTACCAGATCATCAAGAACTTCAAGTAGAGAGGTTCGACTGCAGTTAAGAAGTCTTCAGGACATCCCAGAGTGTCCAGCAAGCACCAGGACCGTCTCCTCCTAAAGGGATATGCTTATTGATTTCCAGTATACGATAGAAACATGTGGAAAAATAATCTACAAATACTGAAGCAGCAAACTTTGCAAAACACAAAATTAATGTCACTGCCAAAACTTTTGGCCATGACTGTATCTCTAGACTCAAATATTGTGCCGTTTGCAGCACTCTTAATCTCATGGACATGAGTTTGACCACTAGAGGGCACTGTCGCGCTTGTTGAGGTAAATTCATAGTCCAAGGTCCAATATGTCAATAGCTACATTAAAACCTGCATCATCACTCTTATTATAATATAACCACAATAACTCACATACAGTGGGATAGAAACATTTGTAACATATGCTTATAATACCTTCCATCTTTAGCATCAAGGCTTCGTCGTTCCGCAGGTTTTAGACATAGGCCTATTGATCGATTAATCTACTGCCGATGGCCAATAAACACATTTACAACAGGTGAACATGTTTTACAAGCACAAATCCTTGTTCGCGGTTCATGCATCAACAAGTAGGCTACACATCGCTAGCAAACTATTAATATAAACGCAAATGGAGCTGGCTCTTGCATATTTTATTGTAGGGTAGGCTACATTGTTATTATTATTATTATATATTTTTATGCTTTTTTATATCTTATGCTTTAACAATATTGTATGTACAACAATCGTGCAAATAAAGTACTTTGACGTTTCAACTGAAATTCTTACGCCAACATCCCAGTTGAGCAGCATTTGTCAGTCAGAGAGAGAGAGAGAGAGAGAGAGAGAGAGAGAGAGAGAGCGAGCGAG
>NW_015658727.1:434594-441247 GCF_001515625.1 Sinocyclocheilus rhinocerous | reverse complement strand
AGAGAGAGAGAGAGAGCACCAGTATCATGACTCACTCTGTGCTTGTCGCTGCGGAACCCGAAGAGCAGACGAAAGCACGAGGGATACTCACTGTGGACTTCATGGATAAGAGAAAGGCGCATTTTCACAATACAAATTAGTTTTATTACTTCTTTCCTCACATTGTTGAAGTTCATGGCTTGTTTTTCGGCATCAGAACTGTGACGGGCGATACACACCGACGGCTGGACTACAGCTTCATTTTTTTTTTTTTTAGTGTATTAATAACTGGAAGCCCGGGGTATTTATACTATATTGCCGTTGTAATCGTCTTTTTTCTCTCTCTCTAAGTGAGGACTTATTTACATAAACCCTCCTAAATGTTTCTTAATCACAGATATCCTCTTTTAAAAGTCACTTTGTAACCCTTCGCACCTTTTGGCATTACAATGGATTTTACATCATTATGAAGCGTTGCCGAGCCTCACGAGCGATGTTCAACTTTCCTCTGAGACTCTCCAGACAGCTGAGGCTTATTTAGACCGATCACACATCCACGACTACCAGGCTGCTTTTAAGACACTTGTGGCGCGGAACTACAAATCTGTGACTTTTCAGGGGATGGCACTTCAATAATTTTAATGTTTGAGGTGCCTCTCAGACACTTCAGAACACATAAAACCCACGAAACAGACCATGGCTGTTTCAACAACATTTAGTAACGGCACCGCGGGAGAGACTCATTTTGAGACGAGTGGAGGGGAAAACATCTAACCGCGAAGCGTCCCTGTTTCTTGCTTATAAAGAGATGAAGGTTGTATTTATCGTCCTGTAGACCTTAAGGAAGATCTGTCGGTGGAAAAACACCGACCCGTTCCCTTCTCCATCCCCGACCAACTTCAGAGGAACTGAAGATGCTGCGTCTCAGCCCAGCTGGGCTTATGTTGTTCATGCTTTGCAGAGGTGAGTCTGTCCAAGTGCGTCAGTAACAGGTGAAGAACTGCATGCTAGACTAAACTCAAATTCTTATGTAGGCTATATGGTAATAAATGCACCAGCTCGGTTCTTCATCACATAGTGGTTATTATTGTGTAAAAGATGCTACTTCATGGTGTGTGTGTGTGTGTGAATCAATCTGATTACAGATTGCCAGAGGTGCTCTTGACATGTAATTGATGACCGGTTGTAAAGCAATTGAAGGTGGGTTCTGAATGGCGGTGGTTAAATGTGCTGAATATACAATTACCATATAGATTTTAAACTAGAAGAGTGATGAAAACTAATCACACTGCTTAGAAATTAAGAAAATGCTGCACTGAATCATACCACATGCTTTGTAATCTGGCACCTATCCATTTGTATTTACATTGCAGCTTGTCATTAAGTATTCCTCAGGATTTAAGCATTTGAAAATCATTTTCATTTACTCACCCTTGTTATGTCATTCCAAATCTGTATGACTTTTTTTTAAAGGACCACAGAAGATATTCTGTTTTTTTTTGTACAATGAAAGTCTCTTTAAATAAGTTCTGTCACTAAGACTAGTTTGTTCTCTAACCAATGATTCCTCCTCAAACTGTTACACATTAACCTGTTCATATAATATATAATGTAGGTAGACAGACTTGGCATGTTCTCCCGTACTACTTATTAATGAATTTAGTTATAAATGAACAGAAATAAATGTATTTGAGATGCCAGACGAATCATCATGCTAAGCAGCTGTTTATATACACTTTCATCATGATTGACAGAATTAGATGAACTTGCTCCTCCCGAACCTTTTAGAACTCTATTACTCTCCTAGAAGAGATGATTCAGGTCAAAGGGCCAGAAAATGTCACATATAATCATACATAAAAATAGTCTATTGCATTCAGCTAGAGGAAACATGAATTTCCTTGGACATCAACATTGCTTTTTTCCAAAAATAAAAGGGTGTGAATCATTTTTCGTGGAGAATGAATTACTCTAATTCTACTGAGTATGAATTTCCCATGTCATATATCCTCTCCGTTTTAGGTTTGATTTGCTTGGCATGCCGAACTGGCTTAATATCAATGTGGCACTGACTATGCGAACATCACTCAAATGGTTAGATGCTCAGTCTTGTTCAGGTCACACAATGAAACAGAGAAGTATATAAAACAACAAGACGTTGATGCCGAAAGAACAAGAGGGTTCACATCATTAAATTAGCAGACAGCACTTTGAGCCATCATGAGAAACTTTATGAGGATCATAACATGGAGACGAGGCCATAAACATGGAATCCTGAGAAAGCGGTAGTACATTACAGTGATTGGTCCACTTTAGATCAATTTACGGTCATTAGATCCATAGGTGTGATTAAGCAATGATATAGGATGCTAAAAAAAGACCATAGCCTTAATTTAATGCATTAACTGACTAGAAACCTCACAGAGGCACCTGTTGTGGTGCCATTTGAAAGGCAGTGAGACGATGAAACAAAAGTGGGTCCCCTGTGAGCCCATGCTGAAGTGCCAACATCATTACCACGCACACTCACACAAACAACAAGACTATTAAGAGTGATTACAAGAGCTGTCTTTCTCTGTCTCACTGATCTTTGTCTATGGAGAGAGTGAGAGAGGGGCTATAATCACCTCCCTCATAATTCAGGGTGGCTGCCAGCAACCGTATGCCACTTCCTGCTCGACATCAATAAAAATAAACGCAGGGACGGTGTTTTCTTGAACACGGTCCAAATAAATAAGTGTCAATCTGACAACCTCAGCTCGAGGATGGCGATTTAGACCTCAAAAATGATTAGCTGAAGTATTATAATCATTACTGTGAACGTCTGTGTTGATATATTGTTAGAGAAAAATTTTGACAGTCTTGACAACCTCTCATTACGTTCTACTGTATGGGTGTGTTGCACACGAAATAAGATTGTAACTGGTGAGCAGTTTAAGTTATCATGAATTCGGAATAGCGTACTACTTGTACTATACTATAATGAAGTATATTTACAATAGACATTTCTCTCACTTTGTCCGGCATCTTGGATGGATTTTTTTTATCTTGTTGTACTTGTAATGCTTTGTGGAATTGTACAGAACCCCAGACATGCAGGAAAAAATAAAAATTATATCGTGGCCACGAATTAAAAAATGTGCTCCTACGACTTACTAATATATCAGCATGATTTACTAATTTGTTTCCTTGTTTTAAGTAAAGTCTGAGCATGATTACTAATCCGTTCCCTCGTTTTAAGTGAATCATGAGTGTGTTCTACTAATTCGTTACCTCATTTTAGTGAAATCGTGGGTAAGTTTTTACTAATTCCTGT
Source organism: Sinocyclocheilus rhinocerous (assembly GCF_001515625.1). Taxonomy (NCBI): domain Eukaryota; kingdom Metazoa; phylum Chordata; class Actinopteri; order Cypriniformes; family Cyprinidae; genus Sinocyclocheilus; species Sinocyclocheilus rhinocerous. The sequence continues at coordinate 437,952 of NW_015658727.1, read as the reverse complement.
CCGCAATTTCATAAACCCATTTCATAAATTTCACAAACCCTTTTTGCATAGTGAGAAAAGACCTCTATTGCTGCTGTTATGAATAAAGTATGACAGGACTGTACCGTTGATGTAGCATGTTCACAAAGAGGGTGCAATAAGCTATTCACAAATCATTCAACGAATGAATTAGTAAATCGTGTGCACAATTCACTTAAAATGAGCTAACAAATTTGTAAATTGTTCTCAAAATTGACTTAAAATGAGGTATCAAATTAGTAAATCATGCTCAAAATTTACTTAAAACGAGGTGACAATTTAGTAAGTTGTGTGAACGAATTGTGGCCACGATATAAATATTTTTTCCCACATGTCATGTCTGGGGCTCTGTAGAATTGCCTTCTCTGCAAAGAATATATATATATGATGCACCATATGAGGAACTGTGTGTATACATATGTACATATATGTATTATTCCCACAATGCATTGCAAGCTCTTTGAAAAAATCCACCCCAAAACGGAAGAAAATTCCATCTGAAACAAAGCAAAAGAAATGTTGACTATGTATACATAAAGGTAAAGGTGCTGTCACATTTACTACTGCTTGGCAAAATTTCCTTGGCGAAATCCAGTCATATCAATAGGAATCTATGTGATTTAGAGGTTTGCGGAAGGGTGAAAAAGTTTCCTGTACGGATTTAGCTTGTGTTCAAGTTGTGTTCAGGTCAAAAGAAAGCTGCTTGCTTAGAAAATGACTTCTGTGTGAGCGGTGCTTCATGCATTGTTACAGTATTGACAATGGACCTTTGTTTGTCAGCGAAATTTTGAAGAAATGTTGTAAATGTTGGAGCACTTGTATGGAATTTATCGGTTTCCATTTTAGTTAGAACGCTGCATTAGAAGGCAGCCACCTAGGTAGCAGGCAGCAAGGTTGTTCACTAGGTTTCAGCGGGGGTTGCAAAAAAGAACTGTGCACCATAATGTTTGACAGTGAACCATTTCACTTTCATGTTGCCAGTTGGTTTTCCTGTGGCACTAAACAAGACATTACTATTTTAATCTCTGGAGATACAACATATGTTTGTGTTCTTCAGAGCGCAATTTACAGTTTGCATTATATTACATCAGAGTTTATCTGTGGTCCTAACTTCCAATTTGTGCAGTTTGACTGAAGAGAACATTTGTGGCAACCTTGCAAAAAATATCTGCTTTCTCCTGAAACTCTCATGTGAACGAAAAAACCAACGGCTTGCATCTGGCTGTGTAAAGCAGCAGAAAAATGCATACATTATCATGAAAGCCTGAGCAGACTCGCACCAGCTTGCTGTTAGCAGTGGGAGTATCGCACATGCCTCTCCAGAATAGGGGCTGAGGGTGCTGGGCTCATGCAACTGAGCACCCATCACTACTTACAAGACAACATCAGAGCCAGACAGACGGGTGCTGTTCAGTGGGTGGTCTGGACACATTAGCTAACAGAGCATTAGTCAAACAACTCACCCGCCATCACGCTAGCTTTCCAAACTCAGCCAGAAGTTGTGAGGGATCAGATCACACCTCTTTCTCCCCCTGACAGCTCCATTCTCTTTCTCTTCTCGCATGATTCTCGCTTCTTTTTCCAAGTATCTTGTTGCTTTCACTGTGAGGGTCCTGACGATCGTCATGCTGTGATGGGATGACAAACATCTCAGCAGCCTTAATCAGGGTACATAATGTCTTAGACAGACAGCCTCAAGCAAAGTCATTTGGAAGGGAGTGAATTGTGCCCCCAAATTATGCATCTTCAAAAAATAATAATCAAAAAGGATTTAGCATGAGAGTAAATCAAGCAGTGAGCGCTTTAGGGTTCCTGTTAGAGAGCTTATGAATCACGCAGGCGACGCTGAACTTTTAATGATTGTTCATCAAAGCACTAAAACAGTTTCTGAAATTAATAAACAGAATATGAAATCTATGAGTCACTTAAGTAAAAACCATTGGACTGGATATTACGCATCATTATCTGTATATTAACAAACACTCATCATTATCACTATGCTGAATATATGGAAGTAGAATTCAAATGTAGTGGAATTCTAAGAAATTCTTACAACTGCAGTTTTTAACTAGAAAAGCAAAAGATTTCAAGTCAAACTTTGAATGTTAGCTTGACAAAGTCTTGAAAGTTTTTTTTAAAAAGTTTTTTAAACTTTAAATTTTTTTTTTTAAAGTTTAAAGGCATTTTTTAAAAAGCCTTTAAGTTTGAATGTTTATGTCTTATGTGGAGATGATAGATAGATAGATAGATAGATAGAGCAGAGTGAGAAGTCAACATACATATTCACCTGTAATGGATCATAGCTTGAAATGTTTTGCTAGATAAGATGCAAATGCATGTAGTTTTCTTTTGGGAATTAAGCAAAGATATTTTTAAAGGCAGTTTTCATCCTCAGTAAGAAGCTAATCAAAAAATCTCTTCAATCAGATGATATATTTCAAAAGAAACCGCTTTTGAAGTTTTGCAGCAATTATATGTCTGGCCTCAGATGTCAAAAATATTGAATCTGACTAGTGCAAAGATAATACTAAAACTAAAGTTTAAAAAAAAATCAGAAAAATTCAAACCATCTAAGTTTTGTCAGGGTTCTAAAGCCATTTGCCAATTTTCAGCAGTGTTGCCTTGGGGAAATGAATTGTGACTAAAGCTTCTCCATTTTCAGCTGTAGAATTGAGATTTTTCTCTCTACAATCACTCAGATATATTTTAGAAGGCATTCACCCCCAAAATGGATAATCTTCTTCAAACTGAATTCAGGAACAAAATGTTTAGACCCTTTTACAGACATCAATTGCTGTCGACGGTGATAATTTTGCATTCCATTTCATATGGTAATAGCAACAGGAGCTTTTCAAAGTATATAGGTCACATTCATCTGAATTCTCATGCAATTTCTATATCCATTCAAATTTCATAAAACGCTCGATGTACAGAGCCCACCTTTATTTTATCATGTATGATCTCAGTACTCTTTTTAACACCTGCAAAATATAATAACAAATAATTATATATCACATTGAATCCTGCATGCTCAAAGTTAATCAAAGAATAAAACCAAAGCTCGGCATGAAAATATAGGCTTTAGGCAATTCCACTTTAGGCATTCTTACATTTAGGGTGCTTTCACACCTGTAGATCGATTGATTTGTTTCGAAAAAGGGATTAAAATTATTACTAGGGCTGGGTATCGATTCAGATGTCCCGATTCGATTCGATTTCGATTCGCAAGCTCTCGATTCAATTCGATTCTCGATTTTTTGATTACATTCAGTGAATATAGTTTTAATACAAATGCTATTGATATTTCTAAAAAATTAACAGTAAACATCAGTTTACAAAT
>NW_015658727.1:414114-434469 GCF_001515625.1 Sinocyclocheilus rhinocerous | reverse complement strand
TGGCTTTTGAGAATCGATATCGAATCGACGTCATTTAAAAAAACGATTAATCGAAAAATTTTTTTTTTTTGCCCAGCCCTAATTATTACAATGTTGCTTTTTATTTTTGGTGCGGTTCGCTTTCACAAGGAAAAGTTTCTAAACAGACCAAATTTGTTTATACAAGTCACGCGCGAGTAAGCTGTTCTCTCATTGGTCAAAGTTTCACTGTTTATTTTTCCACCTGTGATTCCACCACTGTCACAGCTGTCATCTGTCAGGATGGAATGACAACAGCTTTGCTGGCTTATTGTTGTTTTTTTTGTAGCTGTCGTTATATTAATTTATCACTTTGAGCAGGAGTCCAGGATTCATCGGGAAAACATTTTTAAAAATGCACCTACTAGGAAGAAAAGCAATCCTGGTTCGTTGGTCCGTTAGATCGGATTGCTTTCTCACTACAACCGAACCGCTCCAGAGTTCGTTTTCAGTCGAGCCGAGACCACCTTGTTCAGGTGATCTTGGACCGATTGTTTTGGCGTGGATCCGAACGCGATTACCATGTTCACATATGCCCAAACGAACCAAGCTAAGGGGGGAAACGCGCCAGTTTCCGAAACAAAGGGCCAGGTGTGAAAGCACCCTTAATTTGCTTGTTATATTATTCAGATGTACTGTAATTAGGATTACCATATGGAATAAATACATTTCATTCAACATTCTGTGAATTTTATTCAAAGTGTGTGTGTGTGTGTGTGTTTAACAAACTCTGCATTTTAAAAGTCTCATTTGTTTTGAAACTGCAGCTCGAGATCTGAATTTATGATTTGACATGGATAAGCACAGTCCAGCAATTATCTTTACACCATTATCCTTTCTCTCCCGCTGCTTCCATAGTAAAGTTAATGCTCGTGCCAGCAGGAGAACTGAACTCGTTGGGAAAACTTGCTGACCTCTGCTTCATTTACATTATTCGTTGCCAAAGAATGGTCTGTGCTTCTCGATAAGATCATACTAGCTTCCCCTCCTCTCATCTACTGTCCTGCTCTGACCCTCTTCTTTGCCCTTCACCTCTCTCTCAGATTTAATTAACAGCGGTAAGCAGGGTTCACTTGGGTTCAGGCAGCCTAAATCTAAATGGAAGCGAACTGCTTCTCTACTTCTGTGCTTCCTTCACCTTCTCCTTCTATATTACAGCCCACAGATAAAGCAACACCCCCCATACTCATATCACATGGCACCAACTAGGCAATTACCTTTCCCAGCTGCTCCCCTCTGGTTCCTTCTGGTTATTGTACCATGGTTCCTTTTACAAAGTCAATCCCTACTCCGAAATAGCCCTCAGACTTCAATATGACCTGGAATTTGTTTCAGTGTTGGGGAATCTGCTTTAGCTTGTCAAGCTACTCACAGTTAAACTATAGTTAACTCCTTTGAATCGTTCGTTTTACTTAAACTTTCCAAGTAAAACTAAAACAAATAAAGAGAATTTTAAGAGAGCACGACTAATTAAGCTAAGTTAATTCATAAACAACTACTGTCACACTACTGAAAAGTGAGTAAGCAAGGTTAGTAGCCTTCCTCCTTTTAGTTAGCTACTCGCAAACACTGATTTATTCACTATTTCCCCTGTTCTCGCACTGCTACGAAGGGAAGGTTTCAAGTCTGGCTCACTTGAGCCTTTTAAGGTTTGATCCATCAAACTTTTCACCCACCCTGCGAAAATTTCCACCACGGTATTTCCATTGCGCACCATCTCTGTATTCAGATCACCTCATTAAACCCTGCACTATCACTGGAGAACCCTCAGAAGCATCACTAAGCATCGGGGCTGGTGCCGCCACTGGTCTGCTTTAAAGCGTAAAGATAAATCAGATTTTAGAAGGCCCACATGGGGAACCAGAGACCAGGCCAAAGCCTGTAGATTAAAATTGAGCTGTAAAATCACTTTGTTTCACTGTGGGCTGCTGTGGGTTTTGGCTCCACGCAGTACATTTGCTGTAGGTAATTGGGCTCTCTCTGCCACCGTATGTAATCTCCATTAACACAGTGCTTTGGCCCCTCAGGAGGACGTTTTGTTGTTCCCGGAGGAGAGAAGGTGCTGTGTCTCTATGCATGCTAACTGATGTGGAGGACAGCCTGCCTTGCGTGATTGCCTCTTGTCCTTGATTGTGCGAATTGTATGAAGTGGCATTTTGGCTTAATTGCTATATAGTTACCATGCTTCTTCCTGCATTGAAGTCAAATGCTTTAGACCTGAAAGAAAAAGAGAAACTACAACATTCCTTGACTACTCAGGCTCCTGTGCAATTCCTTTCATGTTTGCTGTGACTTGTACCTTACTGAAAATCACAGCTGAAAGAATGATGAGATATATTCTGTTTAAGGGTCTCAAAACAGCTCTGCTAGTTTGACAAAACAGTCAAACTCATTTGAGAATTGACAAGAAGAGCATTCAGCATGCCACAGAAAAAAGGCTGAACTGTATCTGAGCTTCCAACGATCTTACTACCTTTGCAAGTGACAAAAGCACAGAATAAATTCCATTTGGAATAAATGGAAAGCAGTGTTGTAATGTAACGAAGTAATAATATTTCGTTACAGTACTTAAGTATATTTTGGGAGTATCTGTACTTTACTTGAGTTTTTATATTTCAGTTTACTTTTACTCCGTTACATTTCCTAATTAAAATGTATACTTTTACTCTGATACATTTTCCCGAAGCATATTCGTTACTTACTACAAAATAGTCAAAAGTCAGAAGAACACGGACTGCAGGAAAGCAGGTTTGACGAATCAGTGGTCTGGCGCTTGCAAGTTAGACTCCTAAAAACACCTTTGTTCATGTGCCAACAAGTGGGCGCACAACCGCGGATAATTTCGTTTTTTCCAGTTAAAGTCGAGGCTTGGGTGTGTGTTAACGTTTGTATTGGGTGTGCCCTCACACTGCTCATGTCATGTGACCTGTCTTCCAAAAAAGGACATATGCAAATAAAAGGCAGTTCCGGTTCATCAGAATACCGAGTAGTGAGCACGTTTTCCCTCCGTATAATTAAATATAATTTACCGGTTATCATACGCAAAATGGCTGTGCCAACAGGTTATGGGCCCAGGAGAGAAGCGGGTAAAACTAAACAATCAGACTAAACAAGAACAGGAAAAAGACCATATAAGGAAACACAGGAAGAACTACGGGGGCAAAACGGGTCCAAAAGTCTGACACTATTCTTATGAGTACCCTTGTCATTTACTTTGTGAGGGTGAGCTATTCCTGTTCATATTTTGTTCAGAATCATATCTCATCTTAGAACAGATGGTAATGCTGTTCTATCTGTAACGGGGGTTCAGAAGTTCAAAACTGATCAGAGTAGCTATTAGGTGCCACCATTTTAGAGCTAATAATTATTTCATTAATTTCTCACCATGTTCATTTTTTGTACTGAAAAAAATCTTTGGCCTTATATGTCTTCATTTTTATCCTCTCGCCTGTCTATCTGGTTAATTTCAGAATGTTATAATAAACAAACAAAGCAGCAAGTCTATCCATAAACTATACATTACATTTACATGTTAATAAAAACCAAAGACAGCTGCAAGGAAGAGCCAGATAAACATAAGCAAAACATACAAAAGATGGGACAGGTTGATACCATAGGCCACAATCTCTTACGTGGCACTGATTTATAAAGCTGAGGCACGAGGCCCATTACTTATACCAGTACAGCCAGTATTGATATCTGTTTATGCGATTTGGAGAATGAATCACTCTTTTGAGTCAGTTATTTTCAATTATTTGGTCAAGCGTGTTAGCATAATGGCGTGAATCGTTTCGCTATTAAGTCTGAATCGTTAAGAAAAGTTACTTGAAAAGAATAACCTGCAAAAGTGTCCTATCGCATGAAGAAGATATTTATACATTTCAACACGTGCATGTGCACCTCATTGACTCTGCAGGTAAAGACATTTCCGATCTGAACATTAGCATTACACTTACTAAATGTGTTATGGCATTACCATATTTTTAGGCATGTTGTTTGGAGTACCATGTAAATGAGTATGGTAATAATGTAATCTGTAAACATATATCGAAATACCATGGTTCATACAATCATTGAACACAGCAAGCTTCTTTTTGACAAGGGGATTTAATGATGCATCTGATATGTGTAACATATAATATAGAGTTCTTCAGATGATGTTCTCTTTGATTATATTTATATATCTTTTTTTAATATATTTTTGGTTTTTGAACTTTTTATGTGCACTTTGTGTGTGCATATGCTAAGTAGTAACTTTGGTTATGTTTATTGCTTTTCATTGCTATGCCTATTTATGAATCCCATAGCATGTGCTTTGCGTATCTTCCCAGCATTCATGTTCAGGTAGATTTAAACTGCTTTCTATTTTTGCACCCATACTTCTTGCATTTTCCTTATGCTGTAAATAGAGCATGCCTGGCATTGGTTTGTAATACAATACAAATGTAATTGGTGTTTTTTATAGAGAAAAGATTTAGACCGACCATTAATAATCTTTAATTGTTGATTGTTTGGTACACTACAGAAGAATTGACAGCTATGGATAGGAGCTAAACATTGAGTAAACCATGCAACGTCCTCTAGATGATGAATGGTGATTGCTGACATGCCGTTGACATTTAGAATCGGCGCAGGTGTTGAACGTGTGTTTGTTTTGTTTTGTGAAGACATCTGCACTGACTCTGTTAGCAGTGAAAAGGCCACCAAAGGCACTGAAATGGATCAGGTAGCCCGAGAGAGGAGGATAAGGAGGGAAGAGAAGCTGAAAGGTAGTCCCTGAGGGACAAGGGCCCAATGCAGTGGCCCCGCACTGCGAGAAAGACAGGAAGGATGCAGCTCAGCAAACTGTCACTCAAAGTGGGAGGGAATGAGTCATGAGTGAGTGCTGTCAAGAAACGGGCAGTGAATTACAGACGCATGGAGCATAAATCTAAATGCAATTCAATATTATAGAGTGAGTCACATCGTTTGGGACTGGTGTTAATAAGGCTTTAGCAAATGATTGAGCATTATTATCATTGATTACAGTTTTCACGCTCTTGTGAAATCATCAACGGGTTGGCGAGTAGCGAGGCCCGTCAGTGAGTTGTTAATGGTGCCAAGCAGCGGCTGTCAACACGAGAAAGAACAGCTGTGAGATGCCATTAGAGGTTTCTGACATGGTGACAGAGAACATCTAGTTTCCTTATTGTTGCGCAGATTGTGTGTGTTATTCTTGCCATTGATTTTTCCCATGGAGGATCCTGCGTCAGGCTTACATTTTTCCTCTGCAGGAATGATAAAAAGTATTACTGTTAACAGCTTTGTCAGCATAGTATATGATAGTTAAAGGTGGATAGTTAAAAGTCATTTTTTTGTACTACTACAATGAGAACGTCATTAACAGATGGACTTTTATATCCCACATGTGAAAAATTAGCTCGTCCTTATTCATTGACCTTAGGATTGGTACGAGTGCATTCGCTGATATTTGGATGAAAAAACAAGCAAGCAAACAAAGCAAAAACAAACAGTAGAAACAATTAAACACAATTGTAGCACCAAACAAAACAAAGGCATCTTTTCATCTTGCTGTAATTATGTTTCAATCATGCAAATTAGTCAGTTTTGGTAGTTAGGGGGTTGTTTGTGTGTGTAATTGAAAACGGGAATATTGTCTCGCATCAAAATCTCAGCAAATGCATTTTCTGGCTCCTAATCAGAGCAACCACCATGAGCAGCTTGGGCTCAATCGCAACTCAATCTTTGCTGAATTGAATCGTTTTATCTTAATTAACTGTAGAATCCATCCAGGTATCCAAGCATGCCAGTTTCAGCCCCTTGCATACAGCAAATTCAACCCCCCATCACCACCTCTTTAAAAAACATGTCTCAGGCTCTCTGGGATATCGACTCGAGGCAGTGATTGACTGATGGACAGCGGCACGGTCCAGTGTATAAGCTCTATCTAAAATACATTATCTTCTCCTGTCAGCCGAAGGGATGGAATCCACAGGGCTGTTTTCCTTTACTGCATCGTGTACCTTTCAGGAAGGTTGTACACCAAAATTCATTTCAGGCAGAACACAGCGCACTGCTTTTTGCTCGAGATACAGACCAATCAAATCTGCACAGGTGAACATGAATTTGTTTTTCAAACGTAGAATATTTATTTCTAAATAATAATAATAATAAGTTCGCGGAATGAATTACCACTGCAGATGTTACAGAAGTCAGAAAGATTTGAATAGATAGAATAACCCAAATACTTTTTTTTCTCATCCCATGTTATATAACTCAAAATCTTTGTGAAAACTTTGTTGAATTGACAAAATACTTTTTCTTTCTGTTTTGGACAGAAAATGACTTTTTAAACTTTTCTTTGCTACTTTTATGTCCCACTTTTTCATGCACTCTTTAGTATAATTTTAAATTGGAAACCTTTAGGCCTGAAACATTTCCTAAACAAGTTAGATTTTGTGTGTTTCTGAATTCGAAATGTGTCAAATGTCAATTCATAAGATGTTGCAAGATGTCAGTTCATACATGTTGCATTCTCAGCATTTCCTCATGGGTTTTGTCTTTCAGTTCAACTACTGTCAAGTTAATATGTCTGTATGAACCTGAATAATAACTAGTGATGCACCATTTTTTTACTGAAATACCAAAAACAAAATTAAAATTTTATTTAGCCAAAACCCAAAACCTAAAGGGGTCATATGACGTTGCTAAAAATAACATTATTTTGTGTATTTGGTGTAATGCAATGTGTTTATGCGGTTTAAGGTTAAAAAAAAACATTATTTTCCACATACTGTACATTATTGTTGCTCCTCTATGCCCCGCCTTTCTGAAACGCGTCGATTTTTACAAAGCTCATCGGTCTGAAAAGCGAGGTGTGCTCTGATTGGCCAGCTATCCAGTGCGTTGTGATTGGCCGAATACCTCAAGCGTGTGACGGAAATGTTATGCCCCTTACCATAATGTGATGCCGTGTCCCGATCACGACGAGACAAAACCAATAAATCCCATTACAAACGAGGCATTTGTTGCATCCAGTGGGGACATAATTACTGATTATAATAACTTATATTGTCTTTTTACACGTTGCGTTGCGTGGAAGGCCAAACAAAGTAGTTTTGCTTTTTCACAACGAAACACAGCGTCTCCACAACATGGCGGCGGCGGCGGCAACAATACAGCGAGAATCAAAGTTACTCCTTCTTTCTTTGCCTAAACATTTGGGCGGTGCTATCCAAATCTTCCCACACAGTGACGTAGACATGTGGGGGCGTGTTTAAACGAGGCGTTTTAGGAGGGCGTGGATGAGTCTTAACTTTTATAAAGAATATCTCTTTGGGGTTGAGACTTTAGTCTTTGCAACATTACAGATCTTCTTTATGCACTAAGAGCTTGTAACACTCCAAAGAGAAAGGAAAACTTGAAATTGCATCATATGACCCCTTTAAAATAAAGTTTCAGTAATTCAATTTGGGTAATTGTGTAATTGGATTGTTTATTCTGTTCAGGGTGTTATGTTGTTGTGCTGAAATTTTGGTGTGTCACAAATAATATTATTTATTAATAATAATATTTATTGACAAATGCATTTGAAGATAACTCTATGATGTCCTTGAGTACTGAGGTTTGTTACTGCAGACAAAGATTTTGATATGTTTAACTGGACCTTGTGTTGGCCTTGAGCTCACATCTGTTTGTGTAGTTTCTTAACTTAACAGACTAACCAGTAGGACAAAATCAGGCATGAGGAACAACACAGTGTAACAATAGTTTAATTTTATTACCTTTGGCATTATATTTCCCTCTGCTTAGGTTTATTCCCAAGTGCCCAGGATTATTTTCTTGATAATGAAGGTAAATTATAATAATCGTGTTTCTATAATGATTGTGCTCTGTAGGGTTACATATACATGCTATTGTTATAATTACTATTTAATCACTGTTAGATCTGTACTGTTAAAATGGAACTGGTGGGATCATTTGCATTCTACAGTTGGTTATGTTGTTTTTACATAATCTATTTGATGCATTAGTTAGATTAATGTGTTTGTTTGTGCAGATAAGTTACCTTATGGCCATTCAGCATCTGCCAGATTGCTCTGACACTGACATACAAAATAATTCAGCAAGTGTGTATTGCATGTACTGTAGTTTTGTGTTTGTGAGCATTTTATAATCTGGGAGGCAGTGTAAATACTTTGCCAGATTAAAGGATTACTTCACTTCCAGAACAAAAATTTCCTGATAATTTACTCACCCCCCATGTCATCCAAGATGTTCATGTCTTTGTTTCTTCAGTCACAAAGAAATTAAGGTTTTTGAGTAAAACATTCCAGGATTTTTCTCCATGTATTGGACTTCAATTGCTGGCAACGGGTTGAAGGTCCAAATTGCAGTTTCAGTGCAGCTTCAAAGGGCTCTAAGGGTCTTATCTAGCAAAACGATCGGTCATTTTCTTAAAAATATATATATATATTTTATAATATGCATGATTTTTTTTTAAGTAAGTTGTTTAATTTTTTAATAAAAATAATGCATTCCATGTATGAAAACTACCATGATTCTTTTTTTATTTGTTTATTTTGAATTTACTTTTTTGTTTGTTTGTTATTAATTTACTGCTTTGTTTGCATGTTCATGGTTTAAGTTGGTTTTATTAATAGTCTTGTCATTTTTTTGTCTTAAATTGTGACGCTACAATTAATCATAATTGCCATATGAAAATGTTTGCACACAGGTTTTGCACACATATATGTTTGCGCATGTGTGCATATACACACCTGAAGTGTAGTGACCTGAAGTGTTAGCGATAGCGGTGGCCAGTGCAAAACCTCCCACACAGGTTTTAAGGATCCCATCTTTGCGCTGAAAAGCCTTCATCAGACAACCACTCCACAATGTTGTTTTGACTGAACCTGAGTTAGTCAGTGTCTGACTTAGGAGTGCGTCTGTGAGCATGTAAACTATACTTTTGAAGTTCTCTGACGCAGGAATCATTTAGCTCAACTTTTCCTCAATGCAGGCCAGAATCTCAGAGTTTCTGGTACAGCATCAAGCTACTTTCATTTTTAATGGTCTCAGATCAGCCAACGAGCACACGGGGATGAGAACTTCAGAACAAATCAAAAGCTGCTGGCCCTAGAGGCTTGTGTGCCTCTCCATGCTGGCAGAGTAACTTCAGTGATGAAGCTCCATCGGGCCAGCTGGATCCATTCCTGTGCTTCAGTCACCCCTAAATGAAAGACGATGTACGCAATTAGCCAAGCAGACGGTACTTGCAAATGGTTGACTTTGGCTTCTGGCTCACTCCACTGGCATCCCGTAAATAATTGAACTGTTCAGTTCAAAACATGATTTTGACACAAACTGATGTCAAGAAAACCATGAATGTGTACCCAGAGGAAGATTTTGTTCCCCTTTCATTGCTCAGAATGCTTAGTGGAGTCCTCTGTTATGTTTTATGTTTTTTTTTGAAGTATAAACTTTGTATCAGATGTTTCTCCTAAAGTTCCTTAGGCAAGATTCAACAATAAGGATGAATTGTTGACCTGTGGCCAGAGGGAGAGAGTTTCAGACCAGATGACAGAAATGTCAACAGTTCTGTGTTGCATTCTCCATTTTGTAGCAAGAATATATTTTCTGTCGCTACGTTATCTTCCTTGCTAACATACAGTAGGTAATTTTTTATTTTTAAACAGTTTTGCTGAAATCACAAATATTACTTGTGATAGTCTTTTAAGCATTAAGAATGTGTTGAAAACTGTAAATTAGCAAAATTTTGCAGCATATGCATTGTTTTTCAGGCACAAATGTGTTTTCCACTTTACAATTTCCAGATTTATTTATTTTTTTGGTAACACTTTAGAACACTTTTTCCACTATTAACTAAGAGTTTTTCCTCAATAAACTCCTAATTTGATGCTTATTAATAGTTAAGGTAGTTGTTAAGTTCAGGTATTGGGTTGGGTCAAGGGATCTAGAACATGGTCATGCAGAATAAGGCATTAATATGTGACCCTGGACCACAAAACCAGCTGCCTTGTTGTCTCTACATTAAACATCCTTATTTGAATCCCTGTCGTCCTCGTCATCCTGCCTGCCTCCACACAGCTTGACCGTGACAGTCATAAGTAGCACGGGTATATTTGTAGCATTAGCCAAAAACATTGTATGTATCAAAATTATCGATTTTTCTTATTTGCCAAAAATCATTAGGGTATTAAGTAAAGATCATGTTCCATGAAGATATTTTGTAAATTCCCTACCGTAAATATATTTGGACAACTTTAAAGGCGATTTTCTCAATATTTTGATTTTTTTGCACCCTCAGATTCCAGATTTTCCAAATAGTTGTATCTCGGCCAAATATTGTCCTATCATAACAATAATCATCATAATCATAACAGACATGCATCAATGGAAAGCTTATTTATTCAGCTTTCAGATGATGCATAAATCTCAATTTCAAAAAATTGACCCTTATGACTGGTTTTGTGGTCCAGGGTCACATATGTGCCTATAAGTACTAATAAACCGCAAATATGCTAGTAATTTGCATGCTAATAAGCAACTAGTTAATAGTTAGAATTGGACCTTAAAATAAAGTTACCTTTTTTGTAATAAAAAAAAAAACATTTCATAAGGAGGCACAAAAAGCGGTGCAGTGTGCACACAGTTTGTTGGTGCTGTGGGTCACTGCAGTGGTTTTGAGATCTTCACTGGCTTTCTGTACTTGTTTAAGAAGCAAGCATGTGAAACGCAGCTACCCACACAGATACAGAGTGGGAGGTCATATTTGTATGTTTATGCCACCCCATCTGTGGAAACAGTATGGTTTGTGTAAGTGACCGCATGTGAGCATATATGTGTTTTGCATATGTGTACACTACATGCATATGTGTACTGTACATGTTTGGGGTCTGTAAGATGTATTAAAAAAAAAGTCTCTTTATGCTCACCAAGGCTACATTTATTTGGTCAAAAATACTGTAAAAACAGTAATATTGTGAAATGTGATTACAATTTAGAATCACTGATTTCTATTTTAATATATTTTAATATATTTTCAAAAAGTAATTTATTCCTGTGATGGCAAAGCTGAATTTTCAGCAGCCATTTCTCCAGTCTTCAGTGTCACATGATCCTTCAGAAATCATTCTATTATGCTTATTATTGTCAACGTTGAAAACAGTTGTGCTGATTAACATTTTTGTGGAATCAGTCACACATTTTTAAGGATTCTTTGACAAATAAAAATTTTAAATATCAGCGTTTATTTGAAATAGATTTTTTGTAGCAATTTCAAATATTATACCGTCTGAACAATTTAATGCACCATTATTGAATAAAAATATTAATTTCTTAAAAAAAAAAATCTTACTGACCCCAATAGTTTTCACGGTAGTTTATATATGTTTCACATACAAACATGTGTATCAATCATGCAAGCTGTAAAAGCTAATCTTAATTTAAATTTAAAGAATAAGTTGTACGTAGTAAACTTAAAAACATCTTGTAAGGCTAAAAACAAATTTTATATAACTTAGTTTAAAAAGAAGCCATGAAAAACAGCTTTTAACTACAAATTTAGCTTTAAAGAATGAAGATGAATCACTTTTGTGATCAGTGAATCGTGAACTAATTCAGTTAAAAGAATTAGACTTCCCAACACTACAGATGAGGACAGTTCAAGATAGTGTGTTTGGTTATTACCTCAGCCCACTACGCTGTAAAGCTGCATTTGCAACAAAATATGATATAATACAACAGTGCACCATTTTGTAGTTTGAAAAATTTACTTGTTACTGAAAAAGCTACAGTGTTTTGAGAAGACTTGAGGAAAAAATACTGAAAAATGTTAAGTTGCATCGCTGGTAACTCCCCAACACTGTATGCTGACTGCATACACTTGCACTACACTGTGTCTGTGGTTGTGTTATATCGAGGGAGAGCACCCCCAACATGTCCTTAGCATTAGTACTTGGATCAGTCAGAGCTGTCATCCTTGTGCCGGGGAGGCTGATGCAAAGGCATCGCCTCCGAATCCTCTGTGGTACAGGCCCTACAGCTCACACTAGTTGAGGAGGGTTCAGACGTAGATTTGCATGCTGTTCACACTGCGTTTGTGACAACAAACCCCAGCCGCAACATTTGCCATCAAACCTATTACATCCCTCCTGGAGCTGCTGGGTGGCTGAAAAGAGCAGAGTTGGAGGAGGGAATGAGAGGACCCAGCAGTTGGCCGGGATGTATTGATGGAGCCTCTTCTGGAATGGTGCGAGTGGCCACCAGGCAGAGAACAAAGGAGAAAGCAAAACTAGAAGTCCATTGTTTGTATGAAAGGTAGTGTTGCGGTCATCTTTGGAGTCTCACTGAGTTTGGGATGCAACCGCCATGAAAGTACCAGAAAGTTTTGACGTGTAGACAGTGTATCGACAAAGCAAAATGAGCTAAATGTCAAAGTTTGTTAACCTACCCTTTTAAAAATCAAATCAAATGATGTCTCTGGAGTTCAGGAAGCTATAAAAACTATTAACTGGGATATAAAGTATTTGACACTTTCAAATGGATTTGTTGCAGCAAACCTCTTTTTGTCAGATCGATGTAAGCATAAACACAAAGAGCTTTTTGCAAGGTGTTATTTAGAACCGCTCATTAAATCTGAGTTGAGAGATTAATTGTGTGTTGTGTTTGGGTTGAGCTGATAAGAGGCTTAGGTATTGATCCAATTCTTCAGACCTCTAAAGGGTGAGTTGAGCCCAAGTCCAACGGTTGGGAGTCAGGGGAGGAGTGCAAACTGTCCACTGATAGACACTGAAAAGAGAGAGAACCAAATCAAAATGGCTTGATAGATACTTTATTGTTTTTTCTCTTTAGTCATTTGCTACTGCTGTCATTCAGCATACAGTTTTATCCAAAGCAATCTGCACTAACTTATGCTGTAGCCAACTTAGTGTTCAGTGGATCAACCTTTGTTTATCTCGTATATCTTTGTTTTGCTTTCTCCTTTTGAATGACGAATATATACTATTGATAGCTGCTGATATAGACAGTTAATTCCTCTCACGCATGTGCAGAACGCACGAGTTAGTTTGCTGTCGGCTGTAGTCTGTGCGGTGTGTTCGAGCGCCGTCGGCTTTCGTCGCCGCTAGTTCTTTGAAGTCGGCTTGGTGTGTCCCGGCCTTTATAGTCCAACCCAGATTTATTTTTGGTCTTGTTTTGCAAACAACTTGACCCCGTCAACAACCACTGTAGCTTGTACGTGTGGTTAAAATCATGTCGAGAAGATGCTGTGTCCTACACTGTGAAAGTAAATTTGTTTTATTTTCACTTCCAAAAGATTAGGCTGCAAAGAATCAGTGGTTAAAATTCATTTTTTCCCACTGTAACAGCACAACCCCAATCTTTTTTTGTGTTCACGTCATTTTACTGACGACCGCTTCTCTAATCTCGGGAGTTCAACACAGGATTCACAAAATTGCTCTTGAAAGATGGCTCAGTACCCAGTTTATTTGGACCAGCTGGCTCCACTGAATCACAACCTGTAAGTATGATAAATAATAGATGTTTATATTTTCTATTGAGTGTTTAAAATACAGAACTATGGCAATGGCCGTATGGATTCCAACACACACTGAAAGCTGTAGACCAATCACAACAGACCGGGCCATCTGATCAATCAGAGCAGAGTAGGCTCACGAAAAGGAGTGGTCTAGAGAGACTGAATCTTAGAACTGCTTTGAAAGAATCGTTTGAGAATCGATGGAAAATGAGGTGATACTAAATGCATATTTTGAGAAAACAAAAGTGGTTTTGACTTTGCATTCATGTAAACCTATTGTAGGAGACTCCCAAAACAATATTAGGAACCTTAAAAATGGGCACTTTAATTAATACACACACAAGGTCTAATTAGATTTGATTTGTGACACGCATCTGATGTTTTTGCTCTACCTGTTTACATTAACTCTATTTACAGAGCATTCAAAAGCATAGTTATGGGTATTTTTTTATTTTAAGTACTGAAACATCATTTGACATTATAGGCCAGATGTGGTCAGCTGCAGGCACTGATATCAATGGGTGTGTGATTTAGAGTCTCTTTAGTTGGCTGAAGACCAGCAAGCTGTTGCATTCTGGATCAACTGTAGAGGCTTATTCATAGGCCTGCACAATTTGGGGAAAAAAATCTAAATGCGATTTTCTGCTATAAAATGTGATTTACAGTTAGCTCAAGGTCTGCACAATTTGGCCAAAATGTTGTGACTTGTATATAAAAATAATTATAAAAATAATAATACTTATTATTTTTAACCACTTGGTTACCACCACCTTGACTGTGACTGTGACTTGTGTGGATCAGTTTTTTTGGAGGCAGTTCTGCAATTTTCCATTATTAAATCACATGGTCTGTCTCATCACTACCATGCCATCAACACTCTGGTCTCCACTTTCTGTCTCCTGCTCTGTTCTCACTGAAATGATGGCAACTTTTCACTTGACATTTCATCTTGATAGCTACTCATCACCTCAGACTCAACAAGACTGAATTCCTCCTTGCCCCTTTCCAAGACCTCCAACAGTTAATCTCTCTCCATTTCGATTGAAGGTTAAACATTTGTCACCTTCCCCTGTGTAAAAAGCCTAGGATTTGTCCCATATGATTTTCAACGATCCCATTGTGGCCACTATTTCATGCTCCACAACATATCCCGATGTTTCTTTGACCCCTGCTCCACCCATCTTCATGTTTTAGTTATTGCTTTTGCTATATTATGGCAGTTCATTCCTTGCTGGTCTGTAAGCATGAGCTGTAAAATCTGTCAAGCATGTTTAAAATATCGCTGACTGATTCATTTGAAAATTCAGGATTCAGTGATCTAGGTGGGTCGATAAGAAGAGTGTCCAGGATAAAGATATATGACATCCTGTCATTGCGTTCAGCCCGAATGCAATGATTGGATATATATATGTGTGTGTGTGTGTATATATGTAGATATACAGTAGATATATAAATAAATATCATGAATTATCTACGAATGCCCCCTAAATGCATTTTCTTACAGAAATTAAAAACACTCATCATAGCAGAGGTATATTCAATCATTGTATATATGAATTGCATTTTTGATGTATTTTTGAATAATTTCATAGTTAAAGCATTATGTCATTGACCCAGTTAACCTCACAATATGATCTAATAACAAACCCAAGGCTGGCTGCTGTATAGTTTGAGTCACATCAGTAAGATATTGTTTTCCAGAAAAAACACATGCAAGGTAGAACACTTTGTAACATGTAGCCCATTTGACCATAATTGACAGTTGTGTGTTTGACTCTTGACTGGTTGTCTTAACTGTGGCCCTCTCCTCCTGTATTTATGTTCACGGCTCTCCTCTTTAGTTCTGTGTAGGTGGAGGGTTTTAGTCCTTCCTTCTCTCTGCTCCTGACAGAAATGGAATAAAGGCAGCCTATTGTGGGTTGAGCTAGTACCTGATAACAGGCTGTCATTTTAAAACCATTTTGAAGTCATTTGCCGCTCTTTGTAGTGCCATTGTAGTACCATTGCGTTCCCACTCAGCTTTCCCTTGGTTTCCCTGTTGCATGCAGTCCTCTCCTGCTCTCCCGCCAGAAGACAATTCCTTATATAACTGAAAAGCACTCTATCACTGTCGATTAGAGCTGAAAAGCTGACTCTGAAGAATCACTATTATCTTGTTGTTGTTTTGTTTTTTTAAACCTGCTGGGAACTAAGAAATTAAGTTTAGAGATTGAAAATTTTGATTGAACAAGCGCATGAACTTTTACATTTAATCATCGAACAGTCCAAAGCGACTTACAAATAAGGACAAGCAAAAGCTGTTTATCATACAAAAGCCAACAACATTAGTAATACTGCAGTAATGTATTTCAAGATAAAACCAGCATAGTACAAAATATAGAATAGAAGAACCACAAGAAAGAGAACAGAATATACTGTGTGTGTGTGTGTGTGTGTGTGTGTGTGTGTCAATAATGTTAATACCCTAATTTATGATTGTGAATTAATTGCTTGTGGAATAGGTGTTTTTAGCCATTCAAATATATTTTACAATTTTTTAAGTATTTAAACCGTAAAAATGACCATTTACTTGTGTGTGAAAAATGTCAGTATTTACTTTGGCAAGAAATATTTGAACATTTTTAAATGCCCATTTTACAAGCAGTTAATCCACTATCATAAATTAAAGCATTAACATTATATTATATAAGTAGTAAATTATATAAACATTTCTTCAAATTTTTTAAAGTAAATTTTAATAATATTTGATTTTATTACTATAATTAATAAAATAATAATTGTTTTTTTATTTAATATGCACAGAGTCTAATTACATTCAGTATTTTTTTTTTGTAAGTTTGTGCACAACTGAATTCACAGAGCCTTCAAAAGCATGGTTTTTTTTTTTTTTCATTTTAGTATCGACTATGTACAAGAATTATTTGACATCCAAAGACAGATGTGGTCAGCTACAGGTACAGAGTGAAGCAAGGCCTGTAGGTGCTGGTTGTATTGCTGGCAAAATGCAATAGAGATGACAAAAACTGTGCAGTCCATTCAGATAAGTATGGTCTGGTTTTCTGATGTTGTTAAGCACAACTCTGCATGACCAGGTGGTTGTGGAGATGTGGATGAAGTTTAACTTGTCTTCAAACACTTCCCCCATGCAGGGTCCCGGCTGACTTTTCTTTGAATGTGTGGGGTGTTGGCAGCTCCTGCAGCTAAAGCTTTAGTGAAATGAGATTTCTTATGCATAAAACAACGGTAGAGCAAGTTTTTTTTTGTTAAAATATCCTGCAGGGTTGCTGACATATGACTCTTCTTTGTTGGATCTCTTTGAGTTAATGAAAAACAACTGTATTTGCCAAGAGATTTTTCTGTTTTTTTTATACGAACATTTAAGGGTGTAAGTCAAATAAACAAATTTTACCCCCAAGCTTTTTCATGTGGATTTTAAGGGTTGGATTTGGTGCTTTCGTAAGCCGCCGCTTTCATTAAACATATTTATTTGACTCTGTATACGTTTTATGAAAGCATCTCATTAAAAGAGAAAAAGCATTTTAAGTCAAATTCTTGTAGCATCCAATAGCCCATCAGGTTCTGTTAGTGCGCCGTGATGTTTTCCTAATCTTTCCCTGAGGTAAACTTCCTTGTACCAAACAGATAAATCCTCCCATAATCCGTTGCAATTGCAGTGTGCGTCAACACATTCTGACAATTCTATACACCAGTGAACACAAACACTCCTCACCAATTTGGACCCCACTGTAGGCTGTGTTTTTTGTCGGTAAAGGTTTTTTTTTTCCCTGCCCAATTCCATGAGCCATTCGGGAACAACACAGTCCTGGAGGGAAGCCATCTTGGGCAAATCTCTAGGGCAAATTTATCAGCCACTGATCTGCCCATTGACCTTCTGTGCTGTACCCCGGTATTTCAAGGACCAATGTCCCATGAAAAACAGGTTTTTGAAGAATGCCACAGTGATATAGAGACATTTTATGAGGCAGCCCCATACTTTATGACTGGCAATAAAGAAAAGGGAAACTCGGCGGAAATCTTTTTCTCAGCAAAAACCGGAGGCAGAGAGAGGTAATTATCTGGCTCAACTTTCTTGCTGTTACTTACAATGTCTTTGGGGGCCGGGAGAGCTGATAGATATCGCTGTATGCTGTGTTGAGTCAAAATGACGGGGGGACATTTTACTCGGGAACAAAGGGAGCCTCATTTCACTGTGGCAGTGTCTGAAAGGATAGCATGTGTCTGAACTTGGAGTCATGCACACTGGAGACATGGAGTTCATCTCATTTCGGCCTCATATTCTCCCCTCTCCCCGTCCTTTCTCTTCTTAGCGTGTGTCACACACACACACACACACACGGGGAGCGCAGGAACGAGCGAGGAGACGAGGAATAAAGTAAATCAAAAGGCTTTTAATGATAGCACGCTGGGGATCACAGGACGGGAGACATCAGGTAAACCAAATTACACTTAACAGCAGACAGAGAACTAGGAACTGAGAACACTTTAAATACACAAACACCAATGGGACACACCTGGGAGCAAATTAACTAATTAATCAAAACATAGCTGGAGACGAATACACATAATGAGGACAGGAACAGGCCCCCAAAAAAAATACTTGGGGAAGATTTCGGGCTCCGAGGCCCTTCGTGGGCCATAACCGGGAACTGGAGCCCTCCCTGGGCTTTACTGAGGATTTGGAGCCCTCATTGGGCTTAACTGAGGATTTGGAGCCCTCCCTGGGCTTAACTGAGGATCTGGAGCCCTACCTGGGCTCGACGGGGAATCAGGAGCCCTCCGTGGGCTATACTCGGGAATGGCACTTCTGGCCGGAACTTGGGAATTGGATCCACTGGAACTAGGATCGGCACTCCTGGCCATGACACTGGAGCGAGCTCCGGGGCTGGCAGGCTTGACTGAGGAACCGCCGGCGGGCTGGAGACGGAACGAGCGAGGAGACGAGGAATAAATTAAATCAGAAAGCTTTTAATGATGGCACGCTGAGGATCACAGGACGGGAGACATCAGGTAAACCAAATGACGCTTAACAGCAGACAGAGAACTAGGAACTGAGAACACTTTAAAAACACAGACACCAATGGGATACACCTGGGAGCAAATGAATTAATTAATCAAAACACAGCTGGAGACGAATACACACAATGAGGACAGGAACAGGAAGGACCAAATAAGGGCAAGGAAGGCACATGAGGAGCAAAACACACACAAAACACGGACCAGAGTCTGACAGCGTGTTTGCTGGGCTCCTGTGGACGTACCAGTGATGTGGCTGATTTTTCGGAGCTGTTCATCTCCTCTCAGTCAGATGCATACATCTCATACAGTATTTGTGTTTCTGATGATCAGCTCTTTAATATTGGGGAGAAGTTATAAATCACAGTATTTATGGTGCTCTTGATGTGATTTGGCATGGGAGGCATTTTATCTCATGCCTTTTAAAGAGGCCTGCTGTTTTGTTGTTGTTGATGGTGGTGTTTTCAGATGTTCTTGACAAGATTTGAGCAAATGCACTTAGCCTCTAGATTTTACTGTATTTTTCTTTGAAACATGCATATATGTAGGGCTGCACGATAATGGTTAAATGGTTAATCACAATTATTTTGTAAAAAAATATATGATCGCGATTATTATTCACGATAATATTACGATATTCATTATCTTTTTAATTTATTACATTTCATAATGATTAGAATTATTGCTCTTTCACAAAAGCACAAATCAAGACATTGTCAACTCGCATGGTTTGCTTTCAGATTCAGTCACAGCAAGCAGTGCAAACTCGTGACAGAAAATGGGCTGGCTGTATTACACTTTTATTTGAGCAGAATATCTCAACAGATATCACTAAACTCCAACTTACGTGTTTGCCACTGTTTTCAGCTCATCAGCGCTTTTTCCGTAATGTAGAGAGCATATGTGTGCATGGTTGCCAGGTTGAGAAGATTAAGTAAACAACTGGGCAGAAAATTTATTGATTTAAGAGAAAAGTTCTGATTGGGTAATTTAACCTCTTGACATTTGGCAACCACAGCCATGGAGGTTTGTGGAGGCTTGTAACCAATGCAAGATAATGCAAATGGCAAATTAAAATGACATGTTTTCGGGTTAAATAATCAGCAGGCAAATAGTGCAGATGATTATGCTTAATAAATCAAGAGAAACAAAAACCGTGATCATGATTAAAATATATATTGTGCAGCCTGTGCATATATACTAGGGCTGTCAATGTATTAACATTTTTAATCTAATTAATTACACAATGTGGTGTTTAAGTTTCTATTTTAATATACTTTAAAAATATAATTTATTTCTGTGATACAAAGCTGAATTTCCATCAGCCATTATTCCAGTGTAAAGTGTCACATGATCCTTCAGAAATCATTCTAATATGCTGATTTATTATCAGTGCTGGAAACTGTTGTGCTGCTTAATATTTTTTTGGAACCTGTGATACTTTTTTCAGGATTCTTTGATGAATAAAAAGTTAAAAAGAAGAGCATTTATTTAAAATAGAAATCTTTTCTAACAATATACACTACCGTTCAAAAGTTTGGGGTCAGTAAATTTTTATTCTTTCTTTTTTTGAAAGAAATTAAAACATGTATTCAGCAAGGATGTGTTAAATTTTTAAGAAGTGATGGCAAAGATTTATATTGTTAGAAAAGATTTATATTTTGAATAAATACTGTTCTTTTTAACTTTTTATTAATCAAAGAATCCTGAAAAAAGTATCACAGGTTCCAAAAAAATATTAA
>NW_015658727.1:408363-413134 GCF_001515625.1 Sinocyclocheilus rhinocerous | reverse complement strand
GAAACTGTTGCTGCTTCATATTTTTTTGGAACCTGTGATACTTTTTTTCAGGATTCTTTGATGAATAAAAAGTTAAAAAGAAGAGCATTTATTTAAAATAGAAATCTTTTCTAACAATATACACTACCGTTCAAGTCAGTAGGGTCAGTAAATTTTCATTCTTTCTTTTTTTGAAAGAAATTAAAACTTTTATTCAGCAAGGATTGACAAGAAGTGATAGCAAAGATTTATTTATATTGTTAGAAAAGATTTATATTTTGAATAAATGCTGTTCTTTTTAACTTTTTATTCATCAAAGAATCCTGAAAAAGTATCGCAGTTTCCAAAAAAAAAAATATTTGGCAGCACAACTGTTGCCAACATTGATAATTCTAATAATAAATCAGCATATTATAATGATTTCTTAAGGATCATGTGACACTTTACACTGGAGTAATGGCTGATGGAAATTCAGCTTTGCATCACATAAATAAATTATATTTTAAAGTATATTAAAATAGAAACCATTATTTTATATTGTAATAACATTTTGCAACAAGACATTTGGTTTTGTTCTGTATTTTTGATCAAATAAATGCAGCCTTGATCCATTATTTTATATTGTAATAACATTTTGCAACAAGACATTTGGTTTTGTTCTGTATTTTTGATCAAATAAATGCAGCCTTGATGAGCATAACAGACTTCTTTAAAAAAAATTACAAGTCTTACTGATCCCAAACTTTTGAGCGGTAGTGTATATATATATATATATATATATAGTCACAAATAAACTGTATTTGCTCTAGTCAAACTCATTTTTTGCAGTCTTTGTCTGTCATTTGTATGAGAAGTAACCAACCACAGCACTGCATACATTATTCATTCACATTTCCAATTGAACACCCATGCAATTCACTGCAATCCAACCCCTCCTTAGCGAACAAGTTCCTCTGTGTTCTTTTTGTTATATGTTTGATATCTGGATTAAGAAGTTTGCTTCAAGCTAAATAAGATGTGTCATGCTTTTGTATACAAACAATTTGCAGTATTGTTTGGTTGCTGCTTGGGTGACCCAAATTTGTGAACTTTGAGCTGTGGCAAACACTTTCACAACCCAAAAGCCGTAAAGCCTGGAGCTCGGTACAGAGAGGACAATTTAGAACAGCACATTTGATGGTTATAGTGTTTTGCCACATTATACAGGTACATGTTAGAAAGAGTAGCTGGATATTGGAAAAACAGCACTATTATGAGCCCAGCTGTGCTTCTGTCACACTACTGAAAATTGTAGCTAAATTTGTGTCATCACTATGTGTACTAGTTACTGCCAATGCTGGATTAATTTATTTAGTATGGATTGAATTTGGATTGAACTTGGCTGTCATGCTGATCATGATTAAAGCATTTTCAGTTGAACACTCTAAAACCCATGTGGTTTCTTCATCGAGATCAAAAAATGTTCAATGCAATTAAATGCCATCTTGCCGTGCATAAATCAGAGTTGTGGTTTTATTGGCGCTAAATATCCACTGTGCATTCTGAATGCATTCAAAGCCCTGTCATCAGTTAAAACAGCAACAGTGTCGTTTCAGAGATTCAGTCTCTCTGCTACATGCTCATGCCCACGAACTGGAGTCTAGCCAACACGGTGGTGGGTTTTCATTATACAAGTGTTTTTAGTTATTTATATATTTTGAATGGAACACCATGTCTGATTAATTAGTAGCCAGACTTCTGTAATGACTTTTAACTTTAGAACCTCATGAAATCTAAATTGGGGTTCTGTAGCTATTAGTCCATATGTGTTAGCTTTGAGGCCATCTATATGTTAATGTACTCATTAACATATACTTTTTTTTGTCAAGTAAAATAATCTTTCTTCCTTCTTGCAGAATATCTGTTCAAAAAAGTATATCACATTATTGAAATATCATTTTCTTGGTGACTAGCATTTCTGGTTATCTTTTTTGTAGCCGTGGAAGTTGCTAGCAGTATGCTGTTATTTTAGTAGGTTGTTATTTATATACTAGTATTTATTAATATTTTGAATCAGCTTGTATTTTATGTTTTCAGTTTTTATTTTAATTTTAGTTTTAGTAATTTTGCTATGTGCTTTTGTTATTTTCAATTTTGTCATTTTTCAGTCATTTTACTACTTTTTGAACTTTTTACTTTTAAAATGTTTAAGTTATTTTTTTAATTAAATATTTACGTTTTATTTTATTTAAGCTTTATTTCAGTTAACAAAAACTATTTCTAAATTTAACAACACTGGATATTTAGAAAAACCTGGCAATTTGCAAAGGCAGTAGGCTAATCATAACAAATTATTAATTTCACTTTTTATAGCTTTTGTTATAATATTGGCAATTTAAAGACATTAATGGGCATATTTACATAGTTAACAAAACATCATTATGTAAATTTGTTGGATTTCTTATCAGGCACTGAATTAAGTACCTATTTAAAGTTCTTTCAGCCTATAGAGTGCAGCAGTGCCGCACACTTTTTCAGCAGCCATGGTCGTATTTTTTCCATTTATTTTCCCCATAGGGATTTTAAGAGTCTTTGTTAAAGAGTTC
The DNA here is from genome assembly GCF_001515625.1 of Sinocyclocheilus rhinocerous. NCBI lineage: Eukaryota > Metazoa > Chordata > Actinopteri > Cypriniformes > Cyprinidae > Sinocyclocheilus > Sinocyclocheilus rhinocerous. Next base: position 410,570 of record NW_015658727.1, on the reverse strand, counting down.
CCTTTCAGTCGGTCACTCTCGACGTCACGTCGGATGACCGACGAATTGGGATCTCGCTTAGAGGGACCAATCTACTTCGAGTGTAAACAATGTGCATTGGCTCGTTTAGGTTACGCTCGAAGTAGATTGGTCCCTCTAAGCGAGATCCCAATTCGTCGGTCATCCGACGTGACGTCTCCGTTCCCTCCTTCAGGGAACGAGGGTTACATATGTAACCGAGACGTTTTATACCCTGAACCAAACCAGCCAGCTCTGAGGTGAATCAATCACAGCATTACATTACATACAATTTTGAATTGAAGCAAACAAGTACTTAAAAATTGCACAAAAAGACAAAGGTACAAGACTACACTGTAACTGATTTTTGTAATTTGAACAGTATTTTACTGTAATATGTACAGTAAGATACTGTAAAATGTGTATACAGTATTTTACTGTAAACAGCAAAGGATTATGGGAAAATATACGGTCACTACTGTATTTCCTCACTACTGTAAATTAATTTACAGTAGTGAACTTGCCCGCGAAAAACTGACCAATGGCAAGGGAGATTTCTTTTTTGACTGTTTGGTTGAAGTGGCCAATCTGGCCATAAAAGGACAAAAGAGAAATACCGTTAACTGGACAAAAAGGATAGTATATTATTTCTGTTTTATGCAATTATTTCCTCACTACTGTAAATCAATTTACAGTAGTGAACTTGCCCGCGAAAAACTGACCAATGGCAAGGGAGATTTCTTTTTTGACTGTTTGGTTGAAGTGGCCAATCTGGCCATAAAAGGACAAAAGAGAAATGTTAACTCGACAAAAAGGTTAGTATATTATTTTCTGTTTTATGCAAAACTGATATTTTAAGATATTTTTACTTGCTAACAGCAAACTAACATTATTCATCGTGTCATTTTTCATGTCGGGAGTTGGAGCCTTTTTTTCTGACTGACGGCCGGAATGCCGCCAAAAGGCTGATAACATGGACTGGTGAGTAAGTTAAGGTCACCTATATTGCTCGAAATAAACCTTAGTTAAACCGAGAAACACGTTTGTACGTTCTGCTGCCCTTTAATGCAAGTTAGCTCCTCTGGCGAGTCGTTATTTAACCTTAACAGCGAATTAACGTGAAATACTGAGGTAAAGTTAAAGTGCGTTAGGCAACATCACTGTTTCAGTGGAGATTTTAAACAGTATTTTCTAGTAACGTACTTCTTTTGTTTGTTATTTTCAGATTTCTAGTCTAAATGTAGTCTGCAGCGTCGGAGATGTATTTTGGATCCTCTTCTTGTGAATACCACAGATAGTATCGATGATAACATCAACTGGTAAGTTAATAATGTACCAATGTCGTATGTAACTTTAGAGACGGTCCCTAAATTCAGTGACAGACGTAACGTTAACATAAAACAGCGAGCTAACAACCTAACGTTACTGAGGAAAACTGAGTTAAGAAACACCACTGTTAAAAACATCTTTTGTATTTTATTTTCAAGTTTGTGGTCATGTCGTCTGCATCGGAGGTGTATTGGAGTCCTGTGATTGCCTCGTAGCGGTGCTAACAACAGGTGAGCTTCCATCAACTTAACTAACGTTAATGTTACTAAATTAGCCAAATTAGCCTCTAGCTGCTGTTCTCCACTAACTGACAGAACAGGTTGACTTTTTAAAGAGAGGAACATGCTAGCAATATATTAATATAGCAAGTTTTGCTGATAAATATAAAAAATGTCTATTTTATTAAAATGTAAATTCTGTTACTCTACGGCAGTTTTTTCTGATCATAAACTACAGTAACACAAAATGATGTTGTGACTGTTACAGGAGATTTCTCCAAGCAAAAACAGGATCCTGACTATGAGAGGCAGAATCATCATACAGCCAGCTGTCCATTTTACAGAAATGCAGAATTAGGTAACACAAAATACATTTAGTTTTACTTTGCATTTACATTTATGCATTTGCCAGATGCTTTTATCCTAAGCAAGTTACATTGTATTTAAAGTACACATTTTATTAAGTTATTCATTCCCTGGGAGTCTAACAGGGGCGGCACTAGGGGTGGGCTAAGGGGGCTGAAGCCCCAAATGTTTTTATTACAGTGTCTTATGCACATCAAGATTGAGTTTTCATGCGCATTCTAATTATTTCTATTAAACCAGCACTTAAACAGCAAAATGCAGCTGCTTCAGGTATCTTTAACTTACTGTAGCCTATAA
>NW_015658727.1:405699-407129 GCF_001515625.1 Sinocyclocheilus rhinocerous | reverse complement strand
CCCTAAATTCAGTGACAGACCTAACGTTAACATAAAACAGCGAGCTAACAACCTAACGTTACTGAGGAAAACTGAGTTAAGAAACACCACTGTTAAGAACATCTTTTGTATTTTATTTTCAAGTTTGTGGTCATGTCGTCTGCATCGGAGGTGTATTGGAGTCTTTTCCTGTGATTGCCGTCGTAGCGGTGCTAACATCAGGTGAGCTTCCATCAGTTTAACTAACGTTAATGTTTCTAAATTAGCCTTTAGCTGCTGTTCTCCACTAACTGACAGAACAGGTTGACTTTTTAAAGAGAGGAACATTCTAGCAATATATTAATATAGCAAGTAAATATTACAAATATTACAAATGTTTATTGTATTAAAATGTAAATTCTGTTACTCTACGGCAGTTTTTTCACTACAGTAACTACAGTAACACAAAATGATGTTGTGAATGTTACAGGAGATTTCTCCAAGCAAAAACAGGATCCTGACTATGAGAGGCAGAATCATCATACAGCCAGCTGTCCATTTTACAGAAATGCAGAATTAGGTAACACAAAATACATTTAGTTTTACTTTGCATTTACATTTATGCATTTGCCAGATGCTTTTATCCTAAGCAAGTTACATTGTATTTAAAGTACACATTTTATTAAGTTATTCATTCCCTGGGAGTCTAACAGGGGCGGCACTAGGGGTGGGCTAAGGGGGCTGAAGCCCCAAATGTTTTTATTACAGTGTCTTATGCACATCAAGATTGAGTTTTCATGCGCATTCTAATTATTTCTATTAAACCAGCACTTAAACAGCAAAATGCAGCTGCTTCAGGTATCTTTAACTTACTGTAGCCTATAAATTCATAATACCGATCTCACTATCTGTCAAAATTTGATTATTATTACTGTATAGCATCAAATATAGATTTTTAAGTAGGCCTATTATATGTACAGACTTTCTTGGACACACACGCATTTAGAGCGATTATATGAACAGATTGGTTAGCATTTAGCCTGGTCTGTGGCAGGCTTTACTAAGAGTCAGGGCAACAAAATTCAATAAACAAGAAGTTAATATTAAAGCTATTATTCTTTTTCACTTTTTCAACTTTAGTTAGTCTGTAATAATGCTGTTTGAGCATAAAAAAGATCTGCAAAGTTACAAAGCTCAAAGTCCAATTCAAAAGGAGATATTTTATTTAACAGAAATCTTTTCAACTTTTCAAAAACTACAGCGAATGACTCGTTTGGAGTACAACGCATATTTTCCGGGATTTGTGATATCACAAATATCGACGAATGGGACGAGACCTAGTTGAGCTGCACTAGAGAAGGCAACAAGTGTTATCACTATGTCGGAGACACGCTAGCTTTCCCAAGGCAGACGAACTTAGAGTGGTTACAATCATCCGGGTTTAAATCACGCTCAAATTGATTTGATTTTGA
>NW_015658727.1:392410-398559 GCF_001515625.1 Sinocyclocheilus rhinocerous | reverse complement strand
AAAAATGTTTAAACTAAATGAAAATAAACTCTACAGTACTGATACTGTAAATGAAAATACGGTAATAATACTGTAAATAAAATACAGTAAAGACATTATTGTACTGTAAATGCCATTACAGTAATGATACTGTAAACATTTTTACAGTAATTTACTGGCATCCAGCTGCCAGTAAGTTACTGTAAAATTTACAGCAACCTATTTACAGTGTATACCATTAAATACTTAACGGCTTTAATGAGCGAAATAACTAGACTAGGGCTGGGCAATATGGCCAAAAATATTATTACGTTATTTTTTTCCCCATATCATATGATATCAATATTTATCACGATATTCATTTACCATTAATGGAGAAGGAAATACTTTCCACATGTTTGTTAGACCTTGAGAATAAATGTAAACATAACTTTGTTCACAATTAAACTCCACAGAGGAAGCTAGTTTTTAATTTAGGGCCCCATGAAATCCATTTTTCCCCCTAAATTCTTCTTTTTTTTTTTTCATTAAATTTTTTTTGGTTTCTGTGTTTTATGATTCAACAGTTTAACAGATAATTATTAATAAATGTATAATGTAATGGAATATAAATGTAATGGAATTAAATTAATTTACAACAAAACATTGCATTTTATTGTCAAGCTGCACAACAGAACTGTATAAATTAAGAAAAAATACCTTGGGTGTATGATATTCCTTAAATTATTATTATTATTATTATTATTACTTTGAGAATTATATTTTTGTATACAATAGTTATATATTTCTGTCATAATTTCTTCAAATTAAGCCAGACTTTTATTTTGACAGGTTGCCGTGAAGGTCTTTCAGTTTTACATTCAGTTTCAGTGTGTGTTTGATGGTAGTTTTTTTCTGGAATGAAAGGGTGTAAAGTTGCTGAAGTGACTCTTAGAGCACCTCTGGAGATGAAATTCATGTGGACTGCACTGGCTGGCTGCTGTTGCCTTTATTTCTGCTGTGTGATAGACTGTTAGATTAATCCATATCGAGTAAAAATGTCCAGAGCTTATCATCGTTATTGACATAAATTTGATCATGATCTCGAAATGATATAATTTATCCCCCAGCCCTACTATAATTCCATGTAGCATTGTGAATGAGATACACAATGCCATCTTGCCATATTTTTCGGATAGTATTTTCAGAGTCTAGGGAGATTAACTTGATTACGTAATTCAAAGTGCTTGATGGGAGTGGGTGTGTGCTAAAGATTCTAGTGCCATTCGCTGTTTCAATTCTCTAATTGGTGGAGATTTGGGTAATTCATGGGTAATGCAGTGGGTAATGTAGTTTTTGATTAGGAATTCTGCAGTTGATCACAATTATTTAAAAAATATATATATTATAATATATGCATATTGATGGCTTCAACAAAAGCATATACCATGGATTAGCAGCCTCATAGCTCAGTAGGTCTATCTTTAATGGTTTATGAGTCATCATTAAAATTCAAAAATTCAATTCAGAAAATTAATGTGATTTTTTTACTTGTGGAACCCAACTGTTGCACTCTATAAGAATTTTTTTAGAGTCCAAAGGTGACAGAATTCTCGCATGACAGCTGTCTTTGAGATGAATGGGAATACTAACAGAGCGCTCTCTCCAGGTATTTCAGATCTCCTTGCTACCTGTTATACTGACTAGCAATAGCAAGTTGCAAATCGCTCAGCTGTAAACTAAAGACTATTGAATATTTACAAAAAGAACAGACTCTTCAATATGTTCCACCCTCTGTTTCAATAAGAAATATGTCAAGAAATAAAATAGCAGTCGTCAAACCATTTCTAGGGGGCTGCCGAGCTGTTCCCAGTTGGTAAAAATTGTAATAATTCCTCTAGTAAAGATGCTGCTTTAAAACTAAGGCTAAATTGCATGTTGTTGGGAGCTATATTTATAAATGAGTTTAGTACATCCACATTCTATTTAAATCAAATAATCATATTTAGCAGCTCTCCTCTGTGTTCATCGTGTTTGCTCTTGACTCCAGCCTGCCTAGACACACTGCCAATGGCCAAACAAAATAAAGCCCTGAAACGCCATCATAACATCAGTGAAGCCAGCCTAGCTGCCATTGGCCATATAGTCAACGGATTGTTTCTCTGACAACAATTTGCCAAAAAGCAAAAACAAAAGCTCTGTTGGGTGAACAATAACCAAGTATGCAAATTTAATAGAAGCTCATATATTTTCATGCTGGTTTGTGGTTGTCATTTTTTCATTGTTGAAGACTTTGGATTCTAATAGTCCGAGCCATCACTCATATTTTCATTTGACTTCCTCCCACCAGCCTCTGTTCTCACTTATTTTTCATTTGTCGAGGAGATGTGATCCCCGGAGGTATGACTCTAAATGAGAGCGTACCTGCATATCATTACATCATTCTCCAAGTCGTCCTGTATGACAGGGTGCCTGCTTCCCTTTTAAGCACGGTCTCCCATAATTCATCGATGCTGGGCTCAGCATCAGACTGAATCCGTTAGTCAAGGGCTACAGAATTGAGCTGAGATTGCAAATAGTGGGAGAGAGCTGGAATGGCTAAAAATCTCACCAGATGAACCAATCCTCAAAGACTGATACCTTGAAAAAAAAAAACTTTCAGCTCTCCCAGAGTGCAACAGCAGTCGCTGTGGTTAGCATAACAGGTACTCTGAGGTGCTCAAATCAGCGGATTTTTCTCCTTCTTCCCTCCTGCCTTGGCAAATCTAGTGAGCCATCAGACTTCCAGAGTCAATTTACTTTTTCCAGCCCTCACGGCAGTACACTCAGGCTCAACGAGCAATAGATAGCAATAATGTAATCATAAAAAGCCCACTCTGGACTCAAACGAGTCTTTTAGGCCTTTTAGGTTTGTTTATATGTCTCATCAGGGCACAAGTTCCCTGCAAGCCTTAGTGCACCATTGCTTATGTTTTGATGAAGTGAAGTTGGGCAGATTGTGGAAGATATTTCTGCAGCCATGACAAAGGCAGATCAAGAGTTTCCTGCCATTAGTCGGTCTCTGAAAATTTCTTAATTATCATTATGGAAAATGGTAATGTTTCACGCGTCATTTTTGAATGGGGAAAAGAGAGAAGATGGATTTATAGAATCTCCCAGAAATCAATTGAGCTGAGGTCTAAAACTTGGAAGAGAAATATCCATTTGGGATTCTGAATACATTTTTAGAGTCACTGTTTTTGATTTTTGAGAAAAATAAGGTTTTTAGGATATTTTAACCTTTCCTCCATGCATGCTACCATTCAAGATTTTGGATCTGTAAGTTTTTTTTATTTATTTAATAATTCAGCAAGGGTGCATAAAATTGATCAAAAGTGACAGTAAAGACTTACATTGTTACAAAAGATCATTCAGAATGTGCTTTGAGTAGGAATTAAACATTAGTAAGACTGTTTGTTCACCAAAGAATGATGACAGAAACTTGAATGTCACATTTTTCTTAAAGAGCAGGTCATATGGGTTTTCGAAAAATATATTTTTTGCACTTTGTAACGTAGCTATCCTTCAATGTAAACAGTCTGCAAAGTTGTTAATCAAAAAAGTGCATGATAAATAAAGATATTGTCTCTCAAAAGAAAGAGTCGACTCTGAACCTATTTAACGAGTCATCATATTTTTGAATCTTCTGCCTGTTACCTATATACGTCACAAGGTAAGACATTTGCATAATCCCCGCCTGCCCACGAAATACGAACACTCTGACCTGCCCACAAACACTTCCGCTAGTTAGTGTGTTTACATCAGGTCGAGAAGACCTGTGTTTTCAGCCTCACTGGGCATTCTAACACAGTTCCCACACCTGCACCTCAAATAAGTAAATAATAATCATGAATGCAATAAAACTGCTGTCACATCACGTAAAGTACCACATACAAAGTTTAAACTTACCACGGAGAAACGTCCTGATCAAGTCATGCTTGCGATGGAGTTTCCGGTTGAGCGACTGCATCAGTATCATCCTCGGACTCGGGCTCGTATTGATAAGGTAATATCGATGCCATTTTTGTAAACTTATAGCATCTTTGTTTACAAGTAACCCTCCGGAGAAAAAAAATAATTATGGTAATGGGCGTTTCATTTCCGACACGCATTGTATACGGAAAGACCAATCACAACAGACTTGGCCAGCTGACCAATCAGAGCAGAGTAGGCTTATGGAAGGGAGGAGATTACAGACCTTAAGCTCAGAACTGCTTTGAACGAATCGTTTCGAAATCATTGAAAAATGATTCTAATATTAAATGTATATTCTGAGAAAATTACAATGTTTTCTGACCTTTAAACCTGTTGTAGGGGACTCTTTAAAATATCATATGACCTGCTCTTTAACACTTTTTTAATGCATGAATTCACTTCAAATCACCAAACTATCACTGTCTGGTTCTTTGTTGTGAACCACCAATTTTTGCTCAAACCAATTTTAATCAAAGAACCCTGAAAAAAAATGTATCACAGTTTCCACAAAAATATCAAGCAGCACAACTCTTTTCAACATTTATAGTAATAATAAGAAATGTTTCTTGAGCACCAAATCAGCACATTAGAATGATTTTAAATGGTAGTGTGAATTACAGTCATCTCAACTGTGTATTCTGTAACCGCTTTAAAAACAAAAGTTCAAAGGACTACAATTACCACAAGGAGTTTATGTGCTTGACGGGCGAGTGAAAAATCGGGCTAAAATCGTGCAGTGTGAACTCGGCATAAGACAACCTTACGTGGCAACTTGTTAACAACTTATACAAAATGGTTATAAAAGGGTATGACTTATTTTGTAGAACGTGAAAGTCTCATCAAGTAATGCTAGACCTTACTTTACTCATAAATTAAAATCTGCTATTCTAAAAACCTAATTGAAATTCCCGATGGGACTCACAGTGAATCAGCCCTCTGGGTTGGCCTACAAACCGACATCATGACTAAACAGCTATTATTTTTGGAGCTCAATCGAGGCCGATCGCAGCCTGTGTTAATTTTGACAGGCATTTTTGATTTAGTCTTAGTCTTTATCTTGAGACGAAAATGCGTAATATTCTTAGTCACATTTTAGTCATTTGAGTCTTTCATAGTTTTAGTCTAGTTTTAGTCAATGAAAAGTCCAGGGGCGGATTTAGTGAATTGGGGGCCCCAGGCAAAATATAGGAATGGGGCCCTATACATTTGCACACGTTTTCCTAGATCAACCTTGACGTTCCATTTTGTTGTTTTCAGTGTAAGCCTGTGTGCAAAGGCTGTCTAATTCTAAACTTTAAAATACATTTATTTTTAGTGATTTTAACTACAAATTTAAATAAAACTTATACATTATAAATTATACATATACAAAATTATACATTTACACACCTAAAATACATATATCAAGAGCATGCTCACAGATGAGAACAAAACAGCGTTGGATGAAGTGGATTAAAGCCCTTTTTCTGCTTCTATTTGGCGTAATATTTCTATGCAGAAATTGACTTTGGCATGCAAAAGACTGATAAATTCATAATTAATGGCATGGTTAAGTCGACAGAAATATGGGACACACAGGCCTATGATAACTGCTGAAATGTTTGCGGGGCAAATCTCAGGTCAGTCTGAGCGCTCATGGTATTCACAGTGCCGTACACCTGCAGGCGCCACTGACTCGAACGGTTGTCGTGGTAATAAACACCATAAACAGCAAACGTTCGCGTGTCCGCGCTTAATGCGCATATCCTATATGAAAAGCATTTTAGGGGGCCCTTGGCTTTTGGGGGCCCAAGGCGGTCGCCTACCTTTTCCTAATGGGTAAGTCCGCCCCTGGAAAAGTCATTGCATTTTTGTCAACTTTTAGTCATTACTTTTAGTCATTGCTTTTAGTCAAACTGCAGTTACCAACATTTATTTTGTTAGCTATTTTATATGTAGTCTTCAAACAAAATTAGTCATTAATTCTTCTCTCTTTAGACCAAATCAATTAAGCTTGATTTATTCATTTGAATAAATGATGACAATTTTCATTTTTGGGTGAACTATCCCTTTAACAGTAGTGAAAAGGGAACAACTTATAAAAATTATATTGTTCATATTATATATAATTTATAATTTTTGAAAAAGAAGCAGAATAAGACAATAAGACAAATACGAAAGAGATACAAATTAAACTC
>NW_015658727.1:385811-391958 GCF_001515625.1 Sinocyclocheilus rhinocerous | reverse complement strand
ATTCTTCTCTCTTTAGACCAAATCAGTTAAGCTTATGAGAAATTTGAATCAAGGATTGAATTTGAAAAAACTTGAATAAATTATGACAATTTAAATTTTTGGGTGAACTATCCCTTTAACAGTAGTGAAAAGGGAGCAACTTATAAAAATTATAGTTGTTCATATATAATTTATATAATTTATAATTTTCAGATACAGTAGGTTTACTTAACATATTTATTTAACATCTTTTGTTGGTTAACATTAATGACACGGATAGGTACTTAATTAGGAATGCTGTCCCTTTAAGACTGAAGGCATGCATGTAATACTGACAAACGTTTAGTTTTCACCCACCTGTTTACGTTCACTTAATCCATAACCAACTGTATTTACGTGAGATACTCTACACGATAGACATTTGGACCACTGTGTGTGTATTTGAGCACTGAGAACTGATCGCGCGCTGTATGAGAACTGAAGAAGTGGAGCATGCGCGAGAAAGAGCACTTATATCAGCGCGATTCCGCCTATCCCGCCTTCACTAACTTTAAGTTAAAGGGGTCATATGATGTTGCTAAAAAGACAATATTGGTCAGTCAGTCGTGATCCGCGAATGAAACTGTGACCACAAACACCATTAACTTAAGTGAATTATATGGCAATAATCAGCAATATGCTTTCACACAAATAACTTTATTTTTGAATGTTTCAATATGCGTTGACACAAATGACTTGTTTGAATTTTTCATTGATACAACATGGCACTGAGTTGTTAGAAAAGAAATGCGTAGAGTTATTGCTTGATGACGTCAGGAACCGACGAATCGGATTTTTTAACCCGTTCAATGAGCCGATCAGTCCGAAAAGAACCGGTTCGCAGAAATGAATCGGACTTTGCATCACTAGTGCTGAGGCCATTGTTTCAGATCGCTAGTTCGTCAATCGTGCTGATGTCAACAGAGCAATTGAGGTTAATGTACTCTGTATCTACAAGCCATGTCAAGTAGCTCTGAAGTGGTGGGTGCAATTTTGCGTAGTTCTAAAATCAACAAAATGTCTATAGATGACGAGGAAAGACTCTCTATTTAAGCGTGACAGAAGCTATGTTTTTTTCGAGTGGCATCCTCTCCATAGGCTCAGAATCTTTCATTTTCCCCTCTGCTTGCTTCACATCTCACAACATTTGAAATCAGCTTAATTTTCTCCCCTTTGCTCGACGAGGCTTACATGCTGAGATTCCTGCTCCACAATACTGATGCAATCAGTGTGTGTGCTCAATGCCCAGATAGCTGGTGCATTTTCTGGCTTCCTCCCTGCCTCTGTCTTGTTCTAACTCAGCATGTAATTTTACGTTAGGGCGTAAAAGAACTGATGAACCGTTTTTTTGAACCGGTTCATTGAAACGAACTGTCCGAAAGAACCGGTTCGCGGAAAAGAACCGGACTTCCCATCACTAGTAATTATGTGCAGTGTAGAGTTACTTCTGAAATGTAATCTGGTACAGACTACAAGTTGCATGGCTAAAATTGTTATCAGTAACATATTCTAAAGCAAAAGCTAGAATAAATCAATAATCCACGAGTGGCAATGTATTACAGTGGTTTTACCTTGAGTAAGGGTTGTTCTGAGGCATGAGCTATATAATAAGACACCAATGTTCTTTAGTAATCATTTATAAACAATAATTATTAGAGCTGTGTATTGGCAAGAATCTGGCAATACAATATATTGCAATATATTGCGAAATTGTAAGCAAGGCAATGTATTGCAGTATTTCTTTATTTAGGAAGAGGAGCTTATTGCCGGAATCTATTTAGGGTGGTTTAGCTGTTAAAAACTTTGAAGTTCATTACATTAAGCATTACTTTTTTCTTTTCTCAGTGCCAGGCCATGATATTGTGCCTGGGGCATCCATATCTGTCTTAAAACCTAATTTTCTCTCATTTTTCAAGTGGACTAAGATATGTTTTGGCTTATTGATTTTCTTTCTATTAAGTGGCTATCTTTGAAAGATGTGTTCTACTTGCCTTCAAGTGATGGTGTTAACCTCAGACACCAAATGCTACCTACTGCATTTAAAGTATGCAGTGTGGGCACTCTGAACTATTACCATTATTAATGTTACCTTTCAGCTCATCAGTTGGCCACTGTCCCATGCAACCCTACTTCACTCACAGTAAGATTAAACACGCTTTTCTATTGGCAACTGAGAAAATGTCCCAAGGGCAATCCAATTACGATGCCTCAAAACCTTACTATGTTAACTTTCCCTGAAGGCCAGAATCTAAAATTGGGACAGTTTTCCATGGTAGAGCATATGATTTAACAGCTACTGAATCATCACTTACCATGCGCTTATGTGTCACTTTCAGCATGTATTTCAGTTATTCAGAGTCTCATCTAAGCCATCAAACTCTCACTAAATTGATACAGACAAATCAAGGAAGCGGTGGAGAGTCACTTTAAAAATAGCCGTCAAGTGACCAAAAAAAAAAATTTTTCATTGTGTATTTAAGTGTGACTTTAAAGTTAAGTCTTTAATTCTTGTATCTTCTGCTATCCATAGTCTGCTTATGAAGAATAATGTAACCATAAAAGAAAACCCTAGGCCTTTTAGAAATTAGATACCAACTCAAATGAAGAATGATCTCTTCCCACACATTAATCATTAAAAACAGAGAAAGTAATAAACCTTTTTCATGCTGGAATATTATATAATAATATAATGAATTACTAAATGAAACACTGTGTTTCTTTTTCTCAAATATTTTTTTAATTATAGTGTACAATTAGGTGTCATGCAATCATTCAGAATGTGCTTTGAGTAGGAATTAAACATTTGCAGGGCTGGGAAGGTTACTTTTAAAATGTATTTCACTACAGATTACAAAATACATGCTTTAAAAAGTAATCAGTAATGTATTTCGTTAGATTACTCCGGTTTAGTAACTTAATCTAAATACTTTAGAATACTTTGAAATACTTAAGCTATACACAAAGGAACATATTAATGTCTTGTTTTTATGTTTTCTCTAAATAAAAGTGACATCTACCAGTCATAAGATTTGCGTTTTCCTTGCATTTTATTTTTAACAACATCAGTTTTCCTCAGCATTTCTATGAACAACAATTTTTTTTTGTGTCATTTAAATCTACCAATCAATATAAATTCAATTTGAATACAATGAATGGGATTCCGTGCTGTTTCATGCCGCATTCCAAGCTTCAAAACGAATCCAAATACACCAAACATATCATAAAAGTAGCCAAAACAACTGGCACAGTTCTCCAAGTTATACAATAGATTTGTTTAATGAATGGACCAAACTTTAAGTGATTACTTCACTGATAATCCTCTCTATGGAGAAGCGATCGGCACAAAGGAATCGCTGAGTCAAAATTGACGGGGCTCGTTTCCCAAAGCAACTACGGTCGCAAGTAACTTAATGTTGTTATAGTTCAATGTAATTTAAAAAACACAGTTCGTTAACGATGCTTTTGGGAAAAACACCCCAGATCTATCCAGTTTAATGTGAACCATTCACACTGGTTTCGCTAAACAAAATAAATGATTCATTTAAAAGATTGAATCAAAAGAATCATCTGTTCACGAATCGGATCATGAACTCGCATTACCGCGCCAAAGATAATCTATTCTTGAACATTTCGAATGAATAAAGACTTCAAGTTCATCTGTAAAGCACACAAAGCTATCGTTTGACTTTATAAACTTTTATTTCATGCATGATTCGTATGGATCTGTTAACTGAATGCAAATTGTGAATTCTAGGAGAATTTCTTATATTATAATAATATTATAATTATAATAATTTAATATTATATATAACTAATATTAAACGTAATGATAACACTCAAAATATGAGAAAATAGAAAAACGAGTTACTGGATAAAAATTTTCAAAGATCAAGAAGCTTTTTCAGATTAGACGTTGAATCCTTCGATGCTGATAGAAGTTTTGTTGCAGGTAGAAAGTGCATTGTGCTGAGATGTTACGTCCTTTTTCAGATTTATAAGTAAAATAGTCTTTGTATTTCCACGAGAGAAATGCATTACGCGAATGGCTTTCTGTTGTGTCGTGACGATGAGCGTATGCACTCTCACTACGAGTTGCTAAATGAACAGGCTGCTGCACGCAGTTTTTTTTTTTCAGCGGAGAATCAGTTGCCTTATTGGTTAAAATCCCCAAACTGTTTACTTAAATATTAAATTAAGAAATGACATTAAAATTCAAAGTAATCCCTTTGGTAATCTAAAATACTTTTCGGATGCAACTGTAATTTGATTACCACCTATTTCAAATGTAATTATAACGAAATACAGTTAGCCTACTCATATTTTGTATTTTAAATACGTAACGCCGTTACATGTATTTCGTTACTCCCCAGCCCTGAACATTTGTAAGGCTGTTTGTTCACTTTTTTTTCTTAACACTTTTTTTAAATGCAAGAATTCACTTCAAATCACCAAACTATCACAGTCTGGTTCTTTGTTGTGAACCTGTCTGCTCATCCAATTGTTTGAGATTGATATAGGAGCATTTAGATCAATGTTTTTCAGTGAGGCAACAGTCTTGACTTGCCTCTGACCGTTTTAAATAAAATATTCTGAGCTGTATCAAAATTGTACACACACAATATCAGTTTAACCCCAGAAAATCATCTTGGCTCACCTGCTAATTAAGCCTTGAATACAGTTTAGGATAAACATATGCTAATTTTAGAGAAAAAAGAGGAGCGCTTCAACTGATCCAGCAGAGATGAAACAGGTTCCTTCTTTTATCACTCAGTCATAAATGGATTTACAAGTTATTTTAGTTTTTTTCTGCTTAGAGCTCTGAGATTTTAATTTCTCCACACAAATTCTGTACTTGTACATGTGAGGTTGGCTCTTGTACTGAGGTGGGTTTGAGCAACATTTCTGTGAAGTGATTAGATATGTCACAAGCTTGTGCTCTCACTTGTAATTGGCTCTGAGGACAAGGGCATGTATGTTCAGGCACCAACTGCTTGAGAAACGCTTGTGTGTCTCTTTCTTGTTAGCTTTCTTCCTTCTGCTCTAGGACACAGAGACTGTCTGTGCCCTGTGGAGCGTTCTTTCTTTCCATGATGTGCACTATATATAACTACCATATCTGTATATGTCATCAATAATGTCAACCAATACAGATATAATTTTTAGATTCATATTAATTATGTACATAATAAATATAAATGTATATATAATTAATTACATTTATATTATTTATATTTATAGAGAATTATTATATTGTAATATATTGAATATTTGTTAATGAGTTCATATGCTGTAAACACTTGAATTTCATATCAGGATATCATATTAGTCTGTATCCTACTAATGACCAAGATTTTTTTAATATAAAATCTGTTGCCAAAATATGTAAGTATAATGTAAAATTGTCAAATGTATCTATAATTAACAGAATTGATCTATTATCAGCCATAACTTGCTGATAATTATCATAGTTGGCCTAGTTTTAATATTGTCGCATCTCCTTTCTTTTTTTAATTACACTTTTTTTTGAGTTCAGTAAGTTTGAACAAAGGTCACTAGAAGTTTCACTGCAATTTTCAGTATGCATGGACCTGATTTGCCTCATGAAGATCAGCTGTGACTAGACTTGACTCATGACGATCAGTTGTGACTTGACTAGACTCATGAATATCAGCTGTGACTTGACCAGACTCATGATAATGAACTGTGACTTGACCTGACTCATGACGATCAACTGTGACTAGACCTGACGCATGACGATCAGTTGTGGCTTGGTTAGACTCATGACTATCAGCTGTGACTTGACTAGACTCATGATAATAAACTGTAACTTGACTTGACTCATGACGGTCAACTGTGACTAGACCTCACTCATGACGATCAGTTGTGACTAGACTAGACTCATGAAAATCAGTTGTGACTTGACCAGACTCATGATAATGAACTGTGACTTGACCTGACTCATGATGATCAACCGTGACTTGACTCGACTCATGAATATCAGCTGTGACTTGACTAGACTCATGATAATGAACTGTGACTTGACCTGACTCATGACGATCAACTGTGACTAGACCTGACTCATGACGATCAGTTGTGACTTGACTAGACTCATGAAAATCAGCTGTGACT
>NW_015658727.1:366658-382201 GCF_001515625.1 Sinocyclocheilus rhinocerous | reverse complement strand
ACAATACTCGGCAGTTAGAAAGGAGTGAGATTGAGTGTTAAATAGTGAGTGAGTGATATGAAACAGCTGTGTGCAATCAGTGCTGTGTGCAATCAGTGCAATGAATGATGGGATATGTAGTCCGGGGTGATATGCAACAGTGTGTAGTGCGAGAGTCAATGAAAATGGAAAGGGTGACCTCTGATGACTAGCAGACGGAAGTTCATGGACCGGATACGTAACAGCATGGTCCACATAATATTTTGGCTAAACATTTAGTTTGACAGAGAAACAAAGAAATGCTGGTTTGCTGCCAATTTTCTGCGAAAATGCCCATCTGGTTCTTCCAAATGACTAGACGTGATATTCTGCTTGTTTCCAAGAGAAAGACACAGTGTCTGCAATTCAATTAATTTGTTAGAATTTTTTTTTTTAGGTAGCACTTTTGAAAAGAAACCAGAATTTTAACTTGAGTTAATCAGTTTGGTGTAGCACAGCATTCAGTGCATGTTTTGTGCTTTATTTCTCTGATTTATTTTTTCTTCTCAGTCTTTACTCCTTATTTTTCTCACTTTTTTTCTCTCTCTCTCCTTTTTTATTGCTGCCAAAAAGAATAATGTTTCAGTCCCACAGGAAAATAGTCTTTGAGTAAACTTTCTCACTGACATTTTGCATTACTCTTCTCAATATCTGGCTCCCCTAAAACAGAACAAACTGATTCCACTATATTAACTCAAAAGTAATTTATGGTTTATTATGGGTGATTTTCATTAAAAGATGTATGCAAATGCAGTAGAACATATCCCCAGACTAATATATATCGCACAGGCAAAACCTTTAAACAAACCATTAAATACTTCATGTTGCACAGTGGTATATATTGTCTGCCTTAAGCACCAATAGCATTTGTCTGCCACAAGCTGTCACAAATCTCCAGCATCTCTTTCTCTCAGACTAGCGCTGTGACGTAAAATCAATGGAGCCTCTTGGGTCCTTCCATCACCCCAAATATCTGCAGTGAACTGCTGGTTGAAGGCATTCAATAAAAGAGTCCAGTTGCCTGGAGATGAGATTGCAGAATGGGGCGGTAGACAAATGACTCTTACTTTAGAGCATGTAAGAGCATGCAAGTAGCTAGGTTGGGTTTATAGGTCTGATAGATGGATGAGTGATGTCTTTTTTTGTTTTCTCTGTTATTTGTCAGTCATCCACAGTCGGATGCTGATGGAAGGACTGCAGAGATTCGGTGCCATCCCAACGTATCTTCCGGTCCGATACCAGGTGCTGAACGCAGAGTCAGCCTTCTTCCTGAAGGAGGCCAACCAGGACATTATGAGGAACTCCAGCCTGCAGGTTCGTACGGAACTTTTCTTTATTCAACAGGCCAGAAATACGCCGTCGGTCAATGCCAGTTACGGGCCGCTGTATGTGGAACAGCCCGTGCCTGCGGAGCTTCTGGGCCCAGGACTCTTCAACAACCCTTCATCCATGTCACCATCATCCACTTCCTCTCCACTCTTTAGTTTTAACTGGAAAGTGCAGACTTTTATTATCAGTGAGCGAATCCACCCGAGTTGGCCGAAGGTTCAGGTTCTATTCTACGTTGTGGGCCGAAACTGGGACGACTACAGTGCCGTGGACAAGTTGCCGTGTGTCAGGATGTTTGCCTTCCACGAAACCCAAGAGGTACGAGGCACCTGTCGTCTGAAAGGGGAACTCGGACTGTGCGTGGCTGAACTGGAGCCTCTGCTTAGCTGGTTCAGTCCCCCTAGTGTCATACCAGGTCGACAGAGATCTCCCGAGCTGGTTGAAGGCACTCCTGTGGAGCTGTATTACATGCTACAATCCACCGACACTGGGGAATGCAGCTCGGAGGACTCCCGCAAGACCAGTTCCATCCGCACTGGGCAACTAGGCCCTGCCGGTTACTTTTTAGGACCCACACCCATGCGCAGGATCGGCAGCGTGCGCCTATTCCAGCCGCTCTCTGAGCTGCGTTTGGACAGTAATTTTGTGGTGATGGTTCCCTCCAGACCCATCAGGCAAAGGGAGACAGTGTCAGCCTTCCTAGCGGTCTCCACCCTTTCATCAGTAGAGATCTTCACTTTAAGGTGAGTGACAAACTCTAGTAATACTTTCATAGTAATACCTTATTTATTCATTCATTTTATTTCAGTTTATGGAAAAGAGCAGATCTGACATTTTGATAATTAGCATTTTTTTGTTGACAAATTTGTGATGACATTTTTTGCCCCCAAAGCTATGCAGCACTGATAATATTTTACCTGCAAATATCAAAAACTATTTTTTTATTTTTATTTTTTGGAATTTGTATTCAAAATTAACTTGGCACAAAAACATGCCCACTCAGTTTCTAAGGTAGGCTGTATAGATAAATTGACAATTTTATTTTCTGCTTGGCCCTTGAATTTAGATGATTTCATGCTCTCAGAATTCACTGTGGTCAGCACAAACCACGTTTATCTTCGCTGCAAGTGATCCCGTATATACAGAGTTCCCACAGTCCTGAGATTACTGGTAATTTCAAAAGTATTATGTCCAGGCGTGGAAAAGTCTTGCAAATTAATAAAATCGGAAAAGGTCTTGGAAAATTTAAGGAATTTCTATAGTCTACGTACAATTTTTCTAGTTATTCTTCTGACTAGAAATTAGTTTTTGTTCAGCAGCACTGTTCTTTTTAAGATGACTTTTAAAAAGCTTTTGTCATCTTCACAAATGACTGAAAAAGTCAAGAAAAGATTTTGGAAATTCATTTGTTTTCTTTACCCTTGTGTAATTTTGTTTATGGTTTTCAAGGATGAGGGCATGTCATGGAATATGTTGAAATCTGTCTTATTTGACTGGCTTCTACCATGTTTACATCAAAATACCATAATCACACAATCTTTGACATCATCAAAAGATGTGGGAAGTCCAGTCCCCCCCCGCCTTTTTAAAAAGCTGATAAATATGCACATTTAGCTGCAATTTATTATTGCGTTTTTTTATATTTCCCCCCCCTGCTGTCAACTTAAACAGAACAAACTTAACAGAACAGACCTGCATCTCAGCTGTTTAAAACCACTGCTCTTTAACAATGGGTATTATAAAACCACTGCACCTTCTAGGAGAACATATTTAAAAATCGGACTTGACATTTATTACATGACACCTACGTAGCCCAAAGGCAATTCATGAGATTACTCTTTCAAAACAACTACTAATTAACTCTCAATTAGTAGATTTAACTCTTAATTAGTAGAATACAACTAAATACAAATAAATTATTCAGGGAAGAGCTGTGCAAACTACACAAGATGACCTGTTTGAAATTAATTTTCCTCGCAACCCAGTGTGCAAAAGTGAGAAGATTCTTTATTGATTCATTGAGTGTTGAGCTCTAATTAGAACAAGCGGATTTGATGAAGCGACTAAAGACATTCTGTGCAAGTGAGTAAATGACCGTGAGAGAAATTAATGTTTGTTCCTGTTTGTATTCTCTCACGCCTGATATCTAAATCATGTTTTGAATTATACTCTGACAACCTTGGCAAATTTGTCAACCTCGGTTAGCATTTTGGCTTACAGCTCGGCCACTATCTTGTGCGTGATTAACGAACTTTAAATGTTCCGGTCTCAATACAAGCCAGTTTTGCTCTTATCTAATTCATTTGCGAATAGTGGTGTTTACTAGAACAATGAATGAAGTTTAGCATTCAGAAATATAAAGCTCAGAAATGAATTGCCTTTGATGTAGACAGAAATAAAGAAGCTCCTGTTAATGTTTGTTCCTGTTTGTATTCTCTCACGCCTGATATCTAAATCATGTTTTGAATTATACTCTGACAACCTTGGCAAATTTGTCAACCTCGGTTAGCATTTTGGCTTACAGCTCGGCCACTATCTTGTGCGTGATTAACGAACTTTAAATGTTCCGGTCTCAATACGAGCCAGTTTTGCTCTTATCTAATTCATTTGCGAATAGTGGTGTTTACTAGAACAATGAATGAAGCTTAGCATTCAGAAATAAAAAGCTCAGAAATGAATTGCCTTTGATGTAGACAGAAATAAAGAAGCTCCTGGCAGATGCGTTGTTTTTGGAAATGTTCTCCAAGGGTGCTCTAACATTAGAAACAGCAGTTTCTAATAGAGTTATCAGGCCAGCTTTAATTCATGCAGAAAGAAAGAGTTTAGTCCTCAATAGCAAGTCAATTTGTGATGTCTTGGGTGACGTGGTGCTGTGGGAAACTGTTCAGTGATGTTGATTCCTCTGTAGTTCCTCCTGTGTTCATACAGACTGGTGATAAGATCCTATAAAAGGGTTTGTTTTTTTTCTTCGCTTTTTGCCTTTCCTCTACTTGATGCCTAAATGTCTTTGTGATGGCTCCATGTCCCCTCAACCCCTGGAGATAGGCACAGCTCTGTTCTTGGCTTGGGCTACACTCCAAGTTCCAACCAAACAGTTTTTTTAAATAGTGACCAGCTGAGCTCTGCTGATAGGGCTGTTTCTCTAGGGTCCCTGGCTGTTGATGTGTTGTGTAGTTGTGTAGGTGCTTGAGGGGGAGGGAAAGAGGTTACGTTGGGCGGCAACACAATGTTCAAATTGGTAATGTTGCTGGTGCTGTTGGAGCCAGATCTCCTCATCTAATCAGCAGCCTAGGGATAAAAATGCTCCCCGATCAGCTTTTCCCTGCCTAACACAATCTGGGTAAAACAGAATAGCTCCTGAGAATCCCATCTGACCGCCAAACTTCCTACAGCATGATGTGCAAATGAATACACCGTACACAGCACGTAATGTGTGACCTGTAGGACTGAGATTTAAAGTGTTTTTTGCAGCATGTATGGATGAAAGAATTTACATGCATGGGTGAACTGCTGCTGCAAATAATTGGCAAATGTAAATCTACAAATAAATAAATTAATACATTTGTTGAAATAAATACATTTCAGTCAGGAGCACTTTCGTCAAATGTATATTTATTATAATAAAGCATACAGATAGTGTTGGTGGTATGGTTCTGTTCTGGGCAAACTCCACATGTTTTGTAACGAGCAATTTTTTTTAGATTAAATTAAAAAAATTTCTTAAAATTCCCACCAACCAATATTTTTAATCTTACCCTGAGAATAGAACTCATGACTGTAAGATTATATCATGATGATCACGCTCTTAAATGTATTATTTTAATTCTTGGGTCAGTGTCGTGTATTTGGAGCTTGCACTTCCTTGCTTTTTGCCTCATTAGTGGTTTAGAGAGCAGTTGAGAACATGCTGAGAAGAGATTTACACCTGATTCATAATGCAAATGGAAACATGCTTCCCTCACGAACAAATTAACAACCTCTCAAAAGATAAATAGTCCCTGCTGTATTGTAATTTTGACTTAACAATCTTACACGTTTCTGCATGTCCCAGTAGAAAATATGCTAATACATGCAAATGAGTAATCGTTCCTTATGGACCATTTCTTATTTTCCTATAGCATAGATATTTTTCCTCATCCAATTTTAGTTCAATTGCATAAACAACGTTCTGATGGGTACAAATGACCAAAAGTTGATTGGCTCTGTCATTTGACTGGTCCATAAACATGAATCTGCTCGTCTTGAATTTGAAGGTGTGTCAAATGAATGACAGTGAATATTATTATTGCATTTCACTTTAATAGCCCTGTGGTCACATTATTTATTGACTTCCTTTTTGATTAAGCAAAAGGTTTATGTTTAAATAGCTGATTTAAAGGCCACCCATAATGCATTTTTCACACTTGTACTCAAGTACAGCAATTCTGTAGGTCCCTTGTCTTCTGGTTAATAATCCTTTCACTTTAATATGGCTTACTGTGGGTATAGAACACTTTTATGCATATATTAATCATGTTCTGATATAATATATTTGTTCTTAAAGAGAGTTGGAGTTCATCCAAATATGAATATTCCGTCATCATTTGTTTATTTTTGAAGTTGTTTCAAACGAATACAGTATGACTTTCTTTTTTTGTGTGGAACACCAAAGCTCTTCCACATAAATTGTCCATGCTAGGATTGCACCAGTATAAATGTTCTGGCTGATACAGATAATTATTTTTGTTATGGCTGATAGTAAATTCTGCTCTTGTCTAAATAAATTAAAAATGAGACACTAAAAAGTAAAATCTTTTTTGGATTTTCATTTTGAGAAATGCTTCTCAAAGATTACATTTAATACTGTTTTTAAAGGCCTTTATCTCTAAAGGTGTTATATATCTAAATGTAAAAAAGTGTAAATGTTCAATATTGAACAATACGTTAACTGATATGGTCCCGATCTATTGTGCATCCCCATTACAAGCTGCTCTTTTCTGTACGGTGAACGTCAGTGGTGACCGTGGCTCTCCTTGGTCCCCATTCACCTTCATTGTATGGATAAAATATGTGTTTCTTTCTGATGTTCCTGAAATGGTATTTCTTTCATCCACTGTTTGGCTCTCTCTCTCTCACAGATTGTTTTGTGCATTTATTTCCCGTGTCCCCTTAGAGCAAGGGCTAAGAATTGGCCTTTTCACCGATGTATTGGAGGCTGCAAGAGCCATTGAACTTGTTTAGTTGCCATCACAGTTTACAGAGCGATTCCTCACAATTTCCTTCTGCCCCTCCAGGGTCACTGGCACGTGTTTACTTTGAAGGCACAGACTCTCTTCATCTGGCCATTAATAAGTAATTAGTGATTTGTGCACAGGGGAAACTTATTTGCTCTCAAGCTCTTGTTTGATTTGCTTGCCACACAGACTCCCTCCACAAAGCAATCAGAGGCTGCCCGCAGTGAATAATCTTAGTGCGCACATTTGTAAAAATCAACAAATTAAGATATTTTTGATGGAATCTGACAGCTCTCTGACCCTCCCATAGACAGCAAGGGTACTACCACGATCAACGTCCAGAAACGTAGCAAGGAGATCGGTAAAATAATCCATGTGACATCAGAGGTTCAACCGTAATATTACGAAGCTACGGATACGTTTTCTACGTTGTTTGTGATGCTGTTCTGTGTCAGCCGCACCATACGGATACGTTTTCTACGTTGTTTGTGCTTTGATTTGAACGAAAACAACGTATCCGTGTGGTGCGGCTGACACAGAACAACATACGCTGTTTGCGTTCAGTGGATATTCTCCAAAATGGCGCTAGGGTGACGCGGAGGAGACCTAGCTACTTGCATGCTTTTTTTTTGCTTTTGTTTTCGCACAAAAAGTATTCTCGTAGCTTCGTAATATTACGGTTGAACCCCTGATGTCACATGGATTATTTTACCGATCTCCTTGCTACGTTTCTGGACGTTGATCGTGGTAGTAGTCATTTTGAAGACGAATTTATGCCACTGAATATATAATCATAATGTAACAGCATAGTAATGCAAGAAGGCCTACACCCTTCCAAATGACAACAAACTTTTAATTTTTAAGAATATTTAGGTCATGGAAATTAAGTATCAAAAGCAACAAATATTGAATAAATAGTAAATAAACATTTTCTAACAAAAAGTGCAAAGTAACAAGCAGAAAAAAAGAAAAATGCACAAAGAACTTGTATGAAGATTTTTTCTGTAAATTAAGGGTGCACACTATTGCTGAAAAACACAATTCCTACTTAGCAGCCAGATGTCAGATCCCTAAACAAGGCCATATCTGCAGATTAAACTTTTTTTGTAGAAATTTTTTTTAAATTTGAACTAGCAACTCAAGACTACTCCACGTTATGTACGAGAAGTTGCAAAAGTCATGGTGACATTAATTTAAGTAAATATAATGGGCGATAACACATTGCATTACACCAAATACAAAAAATTATGTTCTTTTTAGCAACATCATATGACCCCTTTAATAAGAATCAATGTAGGATAATTTATACAGTGAAGTGTATATAGTGTTTTATTTTCATATTTGTTTATTCAATTTCTTAAAAGTTACTAAAAATCTTATTGACCCCAAACTTAAATGGTATTGCATATATTTGTAATATTGGTCATGTATTAGTTAGTATATTTTGAAACAAAAACTGACTTATATTAATTATATGGATGATTTCTTTAATATATCAGAATGGTTTGATATTGAATATTTGTTGGTATTGGATGTTAGCACCTCTTTCAGATAGTTCCAATAATTACTTTTGCCGTTTTTAAAATTTCTACTAGACTGCAAAAAAATTTATATAATAATTAAGAAGAAATGGCAAGTAACACATTGAATTAAACTGGAAAGTTTGAAGTAGAAGACTGAAGTGGCATTTTCTTGTACAACACTCCATTGATCTTACAACACCTGTCTGCCTCCTATACTTCTCTTTTTGATCACTGCTGGATGGGGAGAACAATTGGAAGACTTAAATAGTGAAAGATGTTTCCCTACATGGGGATAGGTGAAGTGTGCTTCAAGGCTTGGGTATGACCTCATTCTGGCCATCAGCACCACTGAGCCTGGTTGGGAGGTTTGGTCTTTATCTCTCGCTTTAAGCATGTGATTTGGAGCAAAGCCCTCAGAAGCTTCTGGAAGAGTGTGTAGTGGGTGGCTAAGCCTTGATCAGCTTGTGGGGGGGATCTCTTGTCGGGTCCAGTAATCCCAGAATCATCAGATAACAGGACATGCATTGATGACGGTATGATGGTGTAATCTCTACAGCTGCAAAAGTGTTAAAAAGGGCTATTAATAAGGCCTAGATACACAGCCATAACAGATTACAGTGAGCCCTACTCACTTCCCTACCCACAAAAATCTGTAGACTTTTGTAAAAGAATAAGAAACCTGACATTGTCTGTGACCGCTGATCTCTGCAACCTCCACCAGGACTATAATTCCCTGTGAAGAACAGCCAAGAACAAAACAAGGTGGTGTTTCATGCACAAAAAATATATATTTTTTTCCTTCTCACTGTGTCCCTGTGTTTCTTTTTCTTTTCCCTAAATGTCTCCTGGGATTCTTGCTCTGTCAGCTATATCCACTAACAGGAACCTGTCAGGATTTTACTGTTTTCAGATTAAGAGTGAAAAATCATCATTGATAAACCTGGGACAGACTCTCTTAGGGGAATTCACTGGAAGCATTGTTTATTTGCACATGTTGTTTGGATTGTTTTAGCACCCAATTCGCAAGGCATGATGCAGATCAGATAGCAGCACAAACATGGCCAGAAATTTATTGTTGAATTTGATTTGCATGACACAGTTCCAAAGTTGTACTGAGACAGTACAGCATCGCTCCACCACTGCAATCCAGACACCTAAATGAACTCTTTAAAATTCATCACTACACCTTGCATAATTTTACACTGCCGTTCAAAAGTTAAGGAATGTTTTCAGTTTTTTGATAGAGATCTCTTATTTTCACCAAGGCTGCATTTATTTAATCAAACATTATTTTATTGTAATTTAAAGTAACATTTTTCTATTTTATTTACTTGTTATTTTTTCCTGCAATGGCAAAGCTGGATTTTCAGTAACCATTATTTCAGTCTTCACATGATCCTTCAGAAATCATTATAATGTGCTGATTTGGTGCTCAAGAATCTTTTTTTTTTAATTGTTAAAAACAGCTGTGCTGCTTAATATTTTTGTGGAAGCCATGATATTTATTTCAAGATTCTTTGATGAATATAAAGTTCAAAAGAAGAGCATGTATTTAAAATTTTATTTTTTTGTAACAATGTAAATGTCTATCAAAAAAATAAAAATCACACTGACCCCAAACATAAGAATGGTAGTATAGATATATGCCTTATTTTAATGTTCTTCTCCACCCAACATCATATGACCCCTTTAATAAGAATCAATGTAGGATAATTTATACAGTGAAGTGTATATAGTGTTTTATTTTCATATTTGTTTATTCAGTTTCTTGAATGCTACTGCTAAATACACCTACTGTACCTGAAAAATAAAGCACTTTTTCTTTAATTTGTATATTATGTGTATTTGTAACGTGTATCTTTTTTCTTCTTTTTTTAATAACAATTTAAAAACTATTTAATAAAGATAAAATAATGACAAAGATTTTCATCTTCACCCACTTGGACCTAAATGTCTGCAATAATTTTTTTAATTTTGTATTTTGTCACCTTGTAAGGCTTTGTTTTTAAAATAGAGAAATGACTTTGGCTGTACTGCTCGGACAACTTGCAAAATAGTAAAACCGACATAACAAAGAATCGTGAATCATGATTTTGCTGAATAGTGTGTGTGGAAAAGTAGTAGTGTGAGAAAGTAGTAGACAAAGTAGTGTGTGTGTGCGTGTGTGTGTGTGTGTGTGTATATTTATATATACTGTATATATATATATACCATTAACACCTTTACCTCAGAAACGTGATTCACACATTTCACAGAAATAAAAAAAAATAATAAATTGACCGATTTCAAAATAATATGGAAATAATTATTTACAAGTTTTTTAAAAAAAAAAAAAAAAAAAAAAAAAAAAAAAAATTACAGCTGCTATAATCTATAGAAGATGTACACAAACATCTTTTTTGCTTGTAAAATGCTAAAGTGGTGCAGCTGTTTAGTGATTTCACCTCTTGCCTTTGCTAACTGTTTGCACTGCTTTGAATGTAGATTTTGTATAGAGTAACTGCTTTCTTTATAATAATATTTCAAATATTACAATAAAAGAAGCTTTATCAGCTAGAACGGTGGTGCAAAAAAAGTCTTCTTGACAAACTTTTTCCAATTAGGACTCTTAATAAGCTCTAAAAAATACCCATATCCCAATAGCCTTGAATAGACTCGCACGCTATTTTCCTAATAAATATGTTAGATATAGGTGGTTTTCTGGCCGTAAAATGAGATGCGGCTGATGTAATTCTTAACAAGTGCCGTACATGTTTAAAGAGCCTCTACACCTCCTGTGCGGTCATGCGTAGCTCCAGTTCACAGCTCGCCGTTAATGAGAAAGATTAATCCTGTGTGTGTGCTGCGATTCATCATGCCTTTTTACCTACAGGCTACACATCAGACTCGACTGTTTTGGACCAATTGGACTCCTCTAAAATAGTCCCACAGACAATAGTGAGCAGTAGCGTATAAAAAAATAAGAGGAGCTCTGGTTTGATGTTTCATGAAAAAGCACTTTAATATTAAGGCACTTCTGAGTGAGTCCCAAAAATATTTAAAAGAGCCGCAATACATCCTTGTACAATTTTAATAGTAATACTGAAGTGTTCATGATTTATTTGAGGAGCTTTTTTACCCATATGCAAGGTATACTGAAGCTGGCTTCCATCGTAATCTCCAAATATATGACATTTTCACAGTGGGTATATAAAATGTGTGTATATATATATATACACACAGTGGGTATATAAAATAATCTTCCCCCTTTAAAATAATCACATTTTGTTGCTTTGCAGCCTGAAATGAAGACGAACACAGTTTTTGTTTTATCCAGCCATATTTACTCAGTGTAACTTATAACATCCAAGTGAAAGATATAACACCAACATGTCAGAAAAACATTAAATAAATTAAAAAAACTGAATCACTGAGTTGGAAAAAGGATCAACTTTGTGTCAGTATTTTGTTGAACCACCTTTTGCTTTAATTACAGCCTTTAGTCTGTTGGGATATGTCTGCCTCTACGAACTTTGTTGCACATCTAGATTGCAATATTTGCCCACTCTTTGCAGAACTGCTCAAGGTCAGTTAAATTTGATGGTGACGGTTTGTGGACTGCAGTCTTCAAGTCATTCCACAGATTTTCAATGGGGTTTAAGTCTGGGATCTGACTAGGCCATGCAAGGACATTCACCTTTTTCTACTTCCACCACTGTGTGGTCAGTTTTGCTGTGTGCTTTGGGTCATTGTCATGTTGGAAGGTAAATCTTATTCCCATTGACAACTTTCTGGCAGAGGATAGCAGATTTTCCTCAAGAATTTGACGGTATTTTGCCCCATCCATATTTCCTTCTATCCTGACAAGTGCTTCAGTCCCTGCTGCAGAGAAACACCCCATAAGAGGATATTACCACCTCCATGCTTTACTGTAGGAATGGTGTTATTTGGATGGTGAGCTGTTTTGCCTTTTTGGTGACGTCATGACTTAACTGACAACATAACTATGACATTGCATGCTCGTAGTTTCTTTTGCGTTTTAATATGAAATTACATAGGCTACAGCGCACCACCACATTTGTGCATGCAATTGAAGAGCATGCGTTACGAGCACAGTATAATAGCTGACAGGACAGGAAAAATAATTTTTACTGGAATATGGCCTGACAACATTTCATCTGACTGCAGCTCACTGTTCTACTGAAGCTCCCTAGTCATCTGTACCTTGTCAGCGCTCGTTTGACTAGTGCCTGACGCTGAGGCGAAGTTGGAGTGTGCATCTGAAAGTTGGAGTGCGTGTCTGAGTCTTCCATTTGATGTGGTCGTAAAGACGTTTTGTGTCTAAATAAACGCAATTCTTATCAAGAAAAAATTAAATGTACTTAGTTACTGTCCGCCTCTGTATATATATATATATATCAGTGGCGTACCGTCCATATAAGCTGCGAATGCTCCGCATACCCAGGCCACAGAAATTAAAAAATTGATAGCTCTCAATTATACTGTAATGTTGAATGTCTATAGTCAGTGGTTAAATATTGGGTATATCATCAATACTGAAATCAGTATTGGTATCATTGATACTGGCCTTCAGTCATAAAAAAAGATGCCATTAAACAACTATTAAAAAATATACTGTCTTTATGTTGTATGTTCATTAAAGGACAAATTGTTGGTGCGCGTCTAGCTGGCGCATCTGTGACCAGGACAGCAAGTCTTTGTGGTGTATCAAGAGCCACGGTATCCAGGGTAATGTCAGCATACCACCATGAAGGACGAACCACATCCAACAGGAGTAACTGTCGACGCAAGAGGAAGCTGTCTGAAAGGAATGTCCGGGTACTAACCCGGATTGTATCCAAAAAACAAAAAACCACAGATGCCCAACTCACTGCAGAATGAAATGTGCATCTCAACTCTCCTGTTTCCACCAAAACTGTTCGTCGGGAGCTCCACAGGGTCAATA
The DNA here is from genome assembly GCF_001515625.1 of Sinocyclocheilus rhinocerous. NCBI lineage: Eukaryota > Metazoa > Chordata > Actinopteri > Cypriniformes > Cyprinidae > Sinocyclocheilus > Sinocyclocheilus rhinocerous. The sequence continues at coordinate 369,173 of NW_015658727.1, read as the reverse complement.
TACATGGCCGGGCTGCTATAGCCAAACCTTTGGTCACTCGTGCCAATGCCAAACGTCGGTTTCAATGGTGCCAGCAGCAGAAATCTTGGGCTGTGGACAATGTGAAACATGTATTGTTCTATGATGAGTCAACCTTCACTTTCTTTCCCACATCTGAGAGAGTTACGGTGTGGAGAAGCCCCAAAGAAGCTTACCACCCAGACTGTTGCATGCCCAGAGTGAAGCATGGGGGTGGATCAGTGATGGTTTGGGCTGCAATATCATGGCATTCCCTAGGCCCGATACTTGTGCTAGATGCTGCCAAGGACTACCGAACCATTCTGGAGGACCATGTGCACCCAATGGTTCAAACATTGTACCCTGAAGGTGGTGCCGTGTATCAGGATGATAATGCACCAATACACACAGCAAGACTGGTGACAGAGTGGTTTGATGAAGATGAAAGTGAAGTTGAACATCTCCCATGGCCTGCACAGTCACCAGATCTGAATATTATTGAGCCACTTTGGGGTGTTTTGGAGGAGCAAGTCAGGAAACGTTTTCCTTCACCAGCATCATGTAGAGACCTGGCCACTGTTCTGCTAGAAGAATGGCTCAAAATCCCTCTGGCCACTGTGCAGGACTTGTATCTGTCATTCTCAAGACGAATTGATGCTGTATTGACCACAAAAGGAGGCCCTACACCATACTAATAAATTATTGTGGTCTAAAACCAGGTGTTTCAGTTTCATTGTCCAACCCCTGTATATCTGTATATTTGCTATATACGTTTTTCATGGGAATTTTGTGAGCACTGACAAAAATGAATAATTGAATCTAAATTTTGAATTGTTTAATTTCAATGGACAGATTGAACGGCAATGAACTGATTCATGGAAATAAATCAAACTAACCGACTTTGGCGTCGTTTTTGCCCCTGAAGTTTGAATCACAGGTCCTGTTAAACATCTTTATTTGTGTAGCTTTTGTTTATAGTGAGATCATAAGAAAATGTATAATACAAATTTTCATCATCACACCTATGAGCTGTACATCATACTCATAACTGATTTGAACCATCAGATGCGGTTTCGCTGAAATGTTCCCATAGACAACAGCGATCGGTAGCATATGAAAAACTAAGAGGAACTCCGGTTTTATGTTTCATGAAAAAGCACTTTAATATTAAGACACTTCAGAGCGAGTCCAAAGAAATATTAAAAGAAGCCGTACATCCATGGGCAATTTTAATGCTGTGTGAGTATTATAAGTGATACCGAAGTATTTTTTATATATTGGAGGAGCTCTTTTACCCATGTGTTTTTTGATACCAAAGGCGTGAATATGGGCAGAGACCTTAGAATTACAGAAAAGCTTAAGGCTACAAATACACCACATTGCCTGTCATGCCCTTGAGGAGTTTTCAATGGCCTCTGTAAATATGCAGTAGCAGAGGGGGAAATATGTCAAACATAAGCTGCGCTGAGAGCATTTCAGCTGCAAATAAGCAACACATGCTCAAATGAAGCCAGTTACCTTGTTAAAACCCACAGCTGCCCTGTCTAATACCTTTCTCAGCGGAGAGGTCGGCCCCTGGGGAGAGAGATCAGCCAACTGTGACCCACCAGAGAGGTGATGTGTTGTCCTCCGGCACTCGCAAGTAGATCCACACAGACACCATCAGCAAAGTTGCTCCCAGACTCATCACATTCGCACTTGTCTAATGCGATAATAGGACTTTATAGGTGGTCATTGTGGGAATAAGTTGTCTGGAAATGTTGACTTTTAGCCAAAGCTGAAGGTTGTTTAGACAGCGGCAGTTCTAATATTTATGCTTGCTTCCATTGTGGCCTCCAAATATGAATTCTTCAATCGAATGTAACTGGTGTGTTTGACGTAAATGGAACAGTTTCTGTACAAAAGAGCAGTTTTCGATATGGAGATGTAGGATGTAGTCAATTTGTAGGGCAGCCCGGAAGGCTCAATCGCAATGGGCTCCATTGGGAATTTCTAATGGGTTTTTAGAATAGCCATTTTCAATTTATGAGTAAAATAAGGTCTTTGGTTAACATCGCTTAAAGAGACTTTTAAGTTGTTCTACAATGTAAAATTGCATGCATTTATACCCCAAATGTGAGTTTTTAAATCGTTGTTTACTTTTAAAAATACTCGTAAAAATATATATTTATTTTACCAACTTGAGTTTTTAAAGTAATTTATTTTTATTTAATATAATTTATTGTTGTTTGTAGATGATAATAGAAACGCTTTTCAAGTCATGCTAACCACAGACCTTTTATTCATAAATGGAAAACGTCTCAGGTTACGCATGTAACCATAGTTCCTCGAGGGAACTCGAGCTGCGTCGGAGGACGCTTTGGGAACGCCCTTCAGCGTGACCGGCTCTGAACCTCGTGTGTAATCAGACCAATAGATGGGTCGAGACATCACGGGTGGGTGACGTAATGACCAGGAAGCTATAAAAGCACGTGCGGTGAAACCGGCGTCAGCTTCTAGGAGTGAAGCAAGCGCTGGC
>NW_015658727.1:365578-366511 GCF_001515625.1 Sinocyclocheilus rhinocerous | reverse complement strand
TCAGGGCGTACAGTTTCCTCGTTGAGGGAGCTCTAGATTGGAGGATGGTCTCAACAACCTCGGTTGAGAGACCGGAAGCTATGAGTTGTGCCCCCTCAGGGGCCACACCCACAACTTTCACAGCTCCGGGCGGGGGTGGATGATCGTACCCTCCGTGAGAGGAGATCTCTTCTGATGGGAATCTCCCATGTAGCGCCGTCGAGGAGAGAAATCAGGTCCGAGAACCATACTCGGCCCGGCCAGAACGGGGCTACTAGCAGAAGACGGACCCCGTCCCGGTGCACTCTCTCCAGAACTCCCGGGAGCAGAGCGATCCATTAGGCAGACCTTGTCTCTCTCTTTCATGTCTGACAAGGTCAGCCATAGATGCCTCTCCGCTGCCACCATAGCTGCCATAGACCTGCCAATGGCACGGGCGGTCTCCTTGGTGGCGCGGAGAGACAAATCAGCGGTTCTCCTGAGCTCGGTAATATCCTCGGATTTTACCTGCTCACCCTCGTCTAGCTCTTTGAGCAGGTCGGCTTGGTACGCCTGTAACACTGCCATGGTGTGCAGACACGCACCAGTCTGACCCGCTGCCGAGTACCCTTTGCCCACCAGTGCTGATGTTGTACGCAGCGGCTTGGAGGGCATCGTCTTGTAACCACGCTCATTCATCCCCGCCACATTGCCATAATAATTGGAGGCGGGAATGAAGAGGCGGGCCGAGAACGGTCTTCCCCACGACTTCGACACCTCGGTGTGGAGGTCGGGGAAAAAAGGCATGCTCCGGCGCGGAGGTGGTGGCTTAACACGCAGAAAACGCTCGTCTAGTTTACTCTTCTGCGGCTCAGCCATTTTCTCGGCGGGCCAATCGATATTTAACTTGGCCACGGCACAAGTTACTACCTCCAAGAGCTCCTCATACTGGGGCGATTGAGGGGGCGAATCCTC